>NC_065448.1:39983586-40286670 GCF_917563875.1 Diabrotica virgifera virgifera
TAAGTGATGATATGAATGGATTACAACACCTTTTAAATGCCATTGACACAGTGGGAAGAGAGTTTGGCCTAAATATAAACTGTTCAAAAACAAAATACATGGTATTTAGCCGTTTGGCCCATCAAGATTCACGGTTATATGTTGATGGTCATATAATTCAAAGAGTACCCAGTTTTAAATATCTTGGCTGCCATATTACTGAACAACTAGATCCAGATAAAGAGATAAAATGTAGAATCGAGATAGCCCGCACGACATTTTTAAAAATGAGGTCATTCTTCTGTAATGATACCTTGCAATTTCAACTTCGAAAGCGCATGATTAAATGCTACATTTGGTCAGTCCTCTTGTATGGTGTCGAAGCATGGACATTAAAAATATCCACCATTAACCGATTGGAGGCCTTTGAAATGTGGCTGCACAGACGTATTCTGAAAATACCGTGGACGGCTATGCTGACAAATGTGGCAGTCCTTAAGAGAGCAAATGCTATCCGCGAGCTGCTTGATAACATCAAATATAGAAAGATGGCCTATTTTGGACACGTAGTAAGGGGAGTCCGGTATAATATTCTTCAACTTATTATGATGGGTAAAATCGAAGGACGCAGAGGAATTGGTAGAAAGCAGGCCTCTTGGTTGAAGAATATCCGGGAGTGGACAGGAATAAAGAAAGCAGAACACCTATTTAGAATAGCTCGAGACAGAGACAGTTTCGCAATGTTAATCGCCAACGTCAAGGGGACTTGATAGGGCACGTTAACAAGAAGTTTTATTAAACTGTTTGCGCAATAAAACCGTTTTTATTTATTTTTTTTTTGAGTTGTGATACTATTTGAGTGGAGGTGCGAAATATTTTTGGATAAAGAATTATACTTACAAGTTATTTCCCATTTTCTTTTCCGATGTAACGTCAGAACTACACAATGGAATCTTAAGAGGGTATTTCCTGTCTTTTGCTAGCAAAGCTACCAACTCTACACCTTCGTCCTTATTTTCCGATAAGGGAGAGAGTTTGCGATTACGCCCCACGGGAATAAAATTTCTTTTGGGATAGGCTATAGGATCTAACCTCGAGGAAGGTTTACTGTGGGTAATATGCGACGTAAGATGTTTATTACTGCCATTCAATTTTTTGTTGTCGTGTATGTTAGATTTTATTGTTTCATTTTCTAGGTGTTTTAAAGTTTTCTCATCAGACCAGCCCTAAAAAAAATATCTAAATCTGATCCAAATAATCTGATAAAAATACATACATCAGTTATTTTTAGTTAACACAGCAGGAAACAAACAAAGCAAAAAGTACAACAACAATTCATCATCATTATTATCATTGGCGCTACAACTCCTGATGAGTCTTGGCCTGTCCTAGAATCAGCTTCCATTCCTTTTTATTCTTCGTCTTCGTTTTCCAATTTCGCACTCTTAACACTCGTAAGTCGTCTTTTACCTGGTCCGTAAATCGTGCTCTAGGCCTGCCTCTTTTCCTCACTTCATCCGGTCTTGGGCTATAAATGTGTCTTGACGGATCCATCTCATTCATTCTCTATAAGTAGCCTAGTCTATTTTGATGGATCTACCAATACTAGGTTGACTATAATAGGCTATTGATTATGTATTTTAGAAAGGAACAACGTTAACGGGGTTTTATTGTTTCATATAGTAAATGGACCTCTACATATGAAAAAACGGGGTGCGTTTTTGAGAAAGGGGTGAATTAGTCACTAGGCACAGGGCGAATTAAGGTGAGTTCTATGCACTTTTGGTGCAACCAAGCCTACAGGGAAATTGTTCCAGGTTAAATTTACTATCGAAATATCACATACAAAAGTCAAGAATATTTTTTTTTACAAATATGTATTCAAAAGAAAAGCAAGAAAAAAACACGAAAGATAGCAATTTTGTTTCTTGCCCCATAACTTTTTTCCACGGGGATATAGCTATAGGCATTGCTTTACAAAAAAAAGTTCCATCCTTGCTATTTAAAATGGCGTCTCGTAGAAGTACCTATGATTTAGAGTTTCCAAATTATGATTTTTCAAAGTTCGCCACTCACAGCGATTTTGGGGCATTTTCCTTGTAGTCTAAGAGCTAGAGGCGAGAAATCATCGTCATAAGTAATATGGACTTTGGCATGTGAAATGTGTCCATTGTATGTTGATAATTATGACCCCTTTCAGGCTGACACCTCAGTGGATACAGGGAGTAGCAATAAGGGATGAAAGGGGAAAGTTAACGCAGTCATTAAAGGTTTTCACCTCCTATTTTGTTAAACCTCCATCGATTTACATGAAAATTGGTGAGTAGTTAGAGCATATCTCAAGAAATAAAACTGCTATGGTGCCAACGTGCGCTTTTACCCTGGGGGAGGATGCCACCCCTTCTCAGAGGTGAAAACTATTTTATTAAAAATAACCCCACTAATCGATAGAGGAACAAATTTTAAGCAAAATTTATTACCTCTAATTATTAAAATAAATCAATACTTTTTGAGTTATTAAAGATCAAAGATTTGATTTTTTCGTGAAATAAATACATGATGTAAAGCGGTTTTTCGTAAATAATTCAAAAACTGTAAGTTTTATCAAAATAGTTATGATTACCAAAATTGAAGATAATAAAAAATAAACGAGATTTCTTTTTCGAAAAACCTTTGAGAATTAATAAAAAGTGAGTTATAGGTGATGGAATGTATATATTTTTTTCGGCTAGTACCCAAATCTATGTATTCGATCAAATAACGGGAAAACGGTGCATTTTATAAAATATATTTACTGAACACTTGTCAAAGTACTTAGAAATATGTATCGAATGAGCTCCCGGAAAAGTTGATACCATTAAACATTATGCTACAAACATTTTTCAAAGTTTAGGCTCCAAAAATTTGGAGCTTAATTATTATATTATTTATATAAGTTTTTAAAATTGTTTTAAGACATTTATATAAAATATAGCAAAAATGTATGTCAAATGTGCCCATTATTGGACACCCTCAGTTTCTGTACATATTCAGTTTATACAGGGGCGGTTCTAGACCAAAAATATGGGGGGCAAGGGAACACAACCGCTGAATAAACAAGATAACGTGCCTTTTTAACGAAAATTATAGTACAAAAGTACTGTAAAAACTGAAGGGGGGGGGGGGCAGCTGCCCCCCTGCCCCTGGCTAGAACCGCCACTAAGTTTATGTCGATAGAAAAAATTCAATTAAATATCGAAATAATATAAAAATAATATTTTAGTAACATACATTTAATTAATAATAATATGTTCTTTTTATCATTCGTAACTTCACGCATGTGCTCTTAAATTGACGCTATTGTATAAGTACTGCTACTGTCATTTCGGAGTCGGCGTTTATATTGAATACATATATCCATCTCAATCTGAGCTATATCAACATCTTTTACGAGCACGATACATTACAAGTATTTGGTTGAACGCCTATAAAAAGATCCAACAGATCTGGTTATTGAACAAAATTGTTGGGAACTTGCTGAAGATAACAGATATAAATTCAAATGGTTTGAAGGGCCTCAAATGCCAGAGATTGTTAGAGATATTATTTTTGAGAATGAAACAGACGATGAGATGGATGATGAGCAAGCTGATGATGACATTCATAATAGCGAAAGTGATGAAAATAATTATGATAGCGATTTTAGTGAATGTGACAGCGAAAGTGAAAAATAAATAGTATTTTCAACGAAAATTTTGATTTCGTTTATAAATTCGCAAAGTCCGTTCGTTCGTTCCTGCGTTGCCACCCCTGCAATATCTGGAGCTTATGTACCGATGTCAATGTAGTTTTGTCTCCTGAATCCAAATCTTTAAACGGCATTTCGATATCTCAAACCATCTTCGAGATAACCGACCTCAAAGACAAGTTGCATCTCGGGACAGCAATTTATGATTTTTTAGCAATTTTAAATAGCGAGATAATTCTACAATGGAGATACTGTACGTAAAAATGTTAATGAAAATTTCATATTATTTCAAAAATATATTACTTCATATAAACTGTAAAAGAATTGAAATATCAAATAAATAAATATTACTTATTAATTTTAATGTAAGTAATGTTAAATGGCAGGTTACAAATTTTTGGTGCTGTCTACCCAATGATTTATGTATTATGTATATTATATTTTATAATATACAGTGTGTCTACTTAAGTTGGACATATATATTATGGGACACTTTTTTATTTTTAATTTTACGAAATAAAGTTATAATTCATAAAAAGTTCTGCATCGTCTAAAACCTACGATCCAATCATCAGATAGCAAATTTTATCTATATTATAGGAGGTATTTTAAAAAATATGAATTTCGCTCAAGATTAAAGTACCTTTTTTTCACCCTGTTGTAAATTATTGTTACTACGAAAAATTGTTTGGAATTAAAAACTGTGTTCTAATATATGCAATAGTTGTTATTATTATAATTAAATAAATAATAATTATTATAATAATGTAACTATTATCTACATTCTTCTAATAAAAAAAAATATTTAATTTTTTTCTCAAATTAGAGATACCTACCAATCATCATTTTTATTTGTAACTCTTTTATTATTAATTTTACGAACAAAAATTATTCTTCATAAAAAGATCTGCACGGTCTAAAATCCAAGATGCAATGATAAACATAAGATTATATAAAATTGTATCGATTTTAGTCGATGTGTAAAAAATATGAATTTCGCTAAAGAAATTCGCTCAGTAAAGTGCCTTTATAGCTCACAATATAGTAGGATATAATTGCACATTAAACATAATTTTTAATTCTAAACAACTTTTCATAATAGCAATTTTCCATATTAGAAATTTAAATACATAAAAAACAAAGTTTTCGTTATAATAATGCTCGCATTTTTAACTTGTTATATTTAAATTGTAATAAAACGAACTTGATAATAAATTATAATCATAACTTCATTCCCGAAATTCCTTTAAAAATTATTCTGTTAACAAATTTCAAAATAAATATATAAATAGCGTATGTTTTAATTTTCACTTTTTCCTAAAAACTCGAAAGGGTTCTATTATTTTCATCATCACTTGCTTAGCTTTGATGTTATAAACTTCATCTGGAGCTCACTTGATAGGTATTCTTGAGTACTTTGACAAGTGTTCAGTAAATATATTTTATAAAATGCACCGTTTTCCCGTTATTTGATCGAATACATAGATTTGGGTACTAGCCGAAAAAAATATACCTTCCATCACCTATAACTCACTTTTTATTAATTCTCAAAGGTTTTTCGAATAATAAATCTCTTTTATTTTTTATTATCTTCAATTTTGGTAATCATAACTATTTTGATAAAACTTACAGTTTTTGAATTATTCACGAAAAACCGCTTTACATCATGCATTTATTTCATGAAAAATTCAAATCTTTGACCTTCAATAACTCAAAAAGTATTGATTTATTTTAATAATTAGAAGTAACAAATTTTGCTTAAAATTTGTCCCTCTATCGATTAGTGGGGTTATTTTTAATAAAATAGTTTTCACCCCCGAGAAGGGGTGGCATCCACCCCCAGGGTAAAAGTGCAAGTTGGCACCATATCAGTTTTGTTTCTTGAGTTATGCTCTAACTACTCACCAATTTTCATGCAAATCGATGGAGGTGTAACAAAATAGAAGGTGAAAACATTTAATGACTGCACCAACTTTCCCCTTTCATCCCCTATTGCTACTTCCTGTATCCACTGAGGTGTCAGCCTGAAAAGGGTCATAGTTATCAATATACAATAGACACATTTCACATGCCAAACTCCATTTATTACTTATGACGATGATTTCTCGCCTCTAGCTCTTTGTCTATTGTTAGTTCGCAAAAATTTTTCTGTAACTTTTTTGTACGTAGCTTCAGGTATATGCAATGTCACATTTAATAGGAAGAAAAGTTACTTACCCTTAAAATGGTCTATTGTAGAAGGCGGCTTGGCTATTTTTAAGCAAGATATGGTTTTTCAAAGTTTTATACTTTTAATGATTTTTGATATATTTTACGATTATTTTTAAATTTCTCATTATAACTTTTTTTATTGTATATTTAGATATATATGTTACAGTTCAAGTTGATTCTCAGTTAGAGTTGACTCCAACTAGTTGGAGTCAACTCCAACTGAAATGAGGAGTAAAAGTTGATTTTAAAAATTTAAATCAACTTTTAGTAGTTGGAGTTGACTCTTACTGGATCGATTCAGTAAATGTTGATTATACGAGAATCTCAAGTGCATTTTTGATGAGTGTGCGTTTCTTTGTTTTGACCGTTTCAATTACTTATTAGTATAGTTTGTAACGTCGCCCCCGTTAGGTAAATTATTCTGATTCGATTTTTTGCACAAACTTACTCAAAGAAATATGTACATCCGTATAACAATCTTTATAACAAATACACATGGTGTCACGCGGTACCGCGGTCTTAAAAATTGTTTAACCAATTTTTGTTAACCAAATTCACAAAAATAATTTTTATCTACTCTATCTCATATTATGTAAAGCAGCGGTTCTCAATCTGTGGTACATGTACCACTGGTGGTACATATAATTATTTGCGGTGGTACACAAAACACACAAAAACTTAAAATAGTAGTACATAGTAAATCTTGATTATACAATCTAAAAATATAGAAATACAATAAAATAAACTTTAGATGGTACATGACTCATAAAGATTGAGAACCGCTGATGTAAAGGTTTTATTGTGTGAAAATTGTAAATATAGATAGCAGTACATAAAGGGTTTAAAGTGTGTCTGAAGTAACAATGTATTTTAAATGGGTTTTACTTTTTCGCACTGTTTTTTAGCACACTGTCATATAATTAAACATCCTTAAATTTCGCCTTCGGGAGGAAATCAGACACGCCCTTCCAACGGCAACTGAAATGCTCACAAAACAGTGACCACGGAAGCAAAGATGGATGACAGAGGAAATATTGGATTTAATGGATGAAAGAAGAAAATGAATATTACCATCCTTGGACTATAAGCTTTCATTTGACACATCATTTGTCATATGGGAAAAGAAATGAAAGGCAGAATTTACAAATCAGTCATCAGACCAATAATGACATACGCGGCAGAAACACAACCCGACACAGAGAGGACAAAAAGATTGCTCGAAACAGCCGAGATGAAAACCCTTCGAAAAATCGATAGTAAGACTCTATGGGACAGAGCTAGAAGTTCAGATATACGACGGAGATGTAAGGTGGATAACATTAATAACTGGGTAAGAAACAGAAGAATAGAATAGAATTTAGTCAGGACAGCGAGAGACGGTTCCCCAATAGGAGGACGTTTAGTGGGAAGACCACGAAAACGATGGAACGACAACTTACTAGAGGCACATTGAAAAAACAGACAAAGTAATGTCTATACAAAAAGAAGAAGAAGAAGAAGATTTGTCATTCTACCTGTTATAATGACGGAGGAGTTATATTCGCGGACGGACGGATAGACAGCCTAGGTTAAATTTGTCCCCTTAAGTACCATCCTTGGATATTAATCTTTCCTTTGACACCTCATTTGTCATTCTACCTGTTATAATTAACGAGGAGTTATACTCGCTGTCGGACAGATGGTACTAGGCAGTACCGTGGTCGAAAAATTGTTTAATAGTTATTTATGTACCAAGTCAGTAAAGTGGCTCTTTATCGAACGAGTCTGATATTACGAGCAGAGGAAGCGAAGCGAGCAACAGACGCGTTCGATAAAGAGTATTGAGGTGGTGCGTACAAAATTGTATCGTCAATCATAAAAAACATTAACACTTACTTACAACTTTGAGGAAATTTATTTAATTTTAGACGAAATAAAAAATTCGTATGACAGTAATGACAGTAATTACAGATGACTTTTGCACGATGGCCGGTTTTGATGTTTAATCGATAGTTATCAATATTGTATACCTACCTAATTACTAAATCTGTAAAGTTTTGATTTATTTTGTATGAACATAATTGCGAAACACTACAGAATTTTACTTTTTGACATAAATTTTATTAATAATAAGATAAATTTTGTACAATATTTTTAATAATTAAAGTAAATAAATTTTAATTTCACTCAAATAAATAATCGATTACTGCCATTGACCACTTACATTCAATCTCGGTTAATTTGATTAATAATCGCGGCAGGTAAAGTAACATTTTTCTTTCAATACAACAAAGTGTGATACTTTACTGCCGAAAATGAGGGCAAATGAGTACAATAATGAATGATTTTAGTGACGTTTGGCGATAAATAATGATTTTAAACAAATTAGCAAAAATAATTTTTTCACTTCGTACAAATTTTTTTTAGATCCTTTGGGCCTTTTTTTCTCTAAAATTGACCGTTGTCGAGTTATTAGCGACTTAAAATTTGAAAATCGCCAAAATAACCATTTTCAATGTTTAATAACTCGGTTAAAGATAATTATTGTGAAAGTCGAGCGAGCGGCCGTGGAGTAACGGCATAATCACTGGCCTCATACGCCAGTGCACGTGGGTTCGAGCCCTGCCACAGACAAACCATTTTCATTTCCAATAATGACACGAGCCGTCTCACCGTGCCTCGGAGAGCACGTTAAGCCGTAGGTCCCCCTGGGCTAGTGTACATCGACACTAGTTACTTGAAACAGGGTTAAAGGTGTAATTGGCGCCGGAACTGTCCGAAAGGCAAAAATGCCATACGATATTATATATTATGAAAGTCAGAAACTAAAAAAAAATCAAAGGTTAAAGCTACCTCTATAAGGTTCTGAAGAAATTTTTGTCATTATTTCATTAATAAGATATTATTTTTAATTATCAACAATGAGCGCTAACCGTGTATTGGGGCGGCCGTCAATGTGAGTGCGAGTGAGATTCACCATTGGACGGCTGGAATGGTGCATCTCTTTAGCACTCACCATTGACGGCCCCCTAATACGCACTTAGCGCTCATTGTTAATAATTAAAGATAAAGCTTAGTAATAAAATAGTGACAAAAATTTCTGCTGGATCTTGTAGAGGGGGCTATAAACTTGGTAACTTTCTAACTTTCATAATAATTGATTTTAACCGAGTTATTAAGCCTTGAAAATGGCTATTTTAGCATTTTTCAAATTTTAAATCGCGTATAATTCGACAACAATTAATTTTAGAGAAAAATCACAAAATACCTTTTTTCTACGAGCGTGCAAAAATGTCTACTTTCGCGAACGCGTTTTAGTTTAGAAAGTTTTACTTTTCCGCACGCGTGTTACTTTCCCGCACGCGTTTTACTTTTCCGCACGCGTTTTACTTTTCCGCACGCGTGTTAATTTAGATATGTTAATATGGCCTTAAAGTAATTATAATACATACAATAAACTAATATTTAGATATTATTTACTAATTTATTTCAAATATATCTTATTGTGTTCATGTTTTAATGAAATTAACACGAGAATTCGATGAAATAAAATAATTTTGACATGATATTCGAAAGTCTAATCAGTAGACAATAACAGTGGTTTTGAATCGTCGTCATGGAAACCAAGATCGTCGTCATGCTAACCAATTATGCTGAAAGTTTGGTTTTGACAACCTTGTCAAAGAATTAATTTGTGTATGTATTTTCATATTAATTAAATTAATTGATTAAGATTTGGTCATTTTTTAAAGACTCGTAGAAAAAATATTGTTTCTAACGCTTGCAGAAAGTCTCTTTTCCGCACTCGACTGCTTGCCGAACTCCGCGTCGTTCGGCAAACTGCAGTCGCGTGCGGAAAAGTATGATTTTCTGAACTTGTTAGGAAAATTATTTTGTGAAGTGAAAAAATTATTTGTGTGAATTTGTAGGACCTCTTTTTGAGTAAGTTTGTGCAAAAAATTCGAATCGGAGTAATTTACCTAACGGGGGCGACGATACAGCCTAGACTAATTTGAACATATTCAGTAACATTTAATTTCTAGAATCGGCTGTTTGTGTGAATCAGAATCAACTTTTACTAAATGGCATTGGGAAGAGTATACTTTTCCTAGTTGGAGTCTACTTTTACTAGTAAATGTTGAATATAAATCTTCATTTTATATTTATAATCAACTTTTACTGAAACCAGCCGTTAGAGTTGACTCCAACTAGTTGGAGTCAACTCCAACTGGATAATCAACTTGAACTGTAACATATACATTGCTAAATACAAAAGAAAGCTTATTTTATTTATTTTAAAATGGTGTACCGTAAAATATTCTAGGACTATTTTTAAACGAGATATGCTTTTTCAAAATGTGACAAATACACATGCAATAGGTCCCTGTAAGTTGGAACCATATGGAAAACTTTTTTAAAATCAACTTTATGAAAAAAAGTGATTCTCTATAAAATGCTCTGCATAGTCTAATACCTAAGATTCAATCATCAGGTATAAAATTTTATCAATAGTGTACGAGGTATGTTAAAAAATATGAATTTCGCTCAAAAGTAAAGTACCTTTATATTTCACAATATGAAAAGTTATTTGGAATTAAAAATTATGTTGCAATATGCAATCATACTTTTCTAATTGAAAAAATAAAAAATTTTAAAATGTTTCTCAAATTACGGATACTCTTGGATATTCTACTGATATATTGTCTCAAAATAGTCCATACATTTTTTTGCAATATACCATTTTAAAGTAAAGAAAATATGCTTTTTTTTTGTTCACAATGTATATACCTAAATGTACAAGAAAAAAAGTCAGAGTGAAAAATTTTAAAAATAATCATAAACAATATTAAAAATCATTAAAAGTATAAAATCTTAAAAAACCATAACTCGCTTAAAAGTAGTCGTATAACCTTATACAATAGACCATTTTAAAGGTAATTGACTTTTCTTTCTACTAAATGTACTATTATATATACCTAGAAATGCGTAGAAAAAAGTTACGGAACAATGTTTGCGAAATAATGGGGAGAATAGCCCAAAAATGTTGTAAGCGGCGAAATTTGAAAAATCATATTTCAGAAACTTCAAATTCTGGAGACTTTTACTAAAAGTCATTTTAAAGAGGAAGGATGAGTGTTATTTTTCGCTGAAGCAATGCGTATACCTACATTCTTGTGGAAAAAAGTTATGGGGCAAAAAACAAAATTGCTTTCTTCCGTGTTTTTTTCTTGCTTTTCTTTTGAGTATATTTTTGTAAAAAAAAATATTTTTGACTTTAAAATGTGATATTTTGATAGTAAGTATAACCTGCAACTATTTTCCTGTAGACTTGCTTGTACCAGAAGTGCATAGAACTCACCCTAATTCACTCTCTCTAGGGACTAATTCACCCCTTTCTCAAAAACGCACCCATCTAAATGGTAGCACTCCACGGTTTTTTCAAATTTAGAGGTCCACTGACCATATGAGATAATAAAATCCCGTTAACGTTTTAGTTCCTTTTAGCTATCATATTTTGAACATAATCAATAGCCTATAAAGGCAATAATCAGTTTTCCTGCAAGCCTTTATAAATATGTCTGAAGATTTTACGTTAAAAACAGCATAAACGTTCTTCATCCCTTTTTGTCAACGTCCACGTTTCTGAGCCGTAAGTGAGAACGGAGTTGATATTATAATAATTCTGTATATCAATGTTTCCGTTACATTTGTATTCAATTATGGATGATTTTTAGCAGAGTTTTTAAGGTATATAACATTAGACTGATCGTTCGATAATCACTACATTATTTAGCATTTACTTTCTTTGGTAAACAAATAAATCTTGATGTCAGAATTTCACGTGGAATGATTCCTGTGGAATAGATTGTGTTAAATAGTTGGACTAAAAAAAATATATTTTTTTCATTGACCAGGTTTAGCAATTCACTTGATATTTCATCTGGACCAGCAGCTTTATTATTGTTCATGGACTTTACTGCACGCATAACTTCTGACTTTGTTATTTCGAGTCCCTCGTCTTTACTTTGATTATCTTCATATATTTTTTTCTGTATGTGGTCATGGAATAATTCCTCTATATATTCATTAAAATGTTTCCTTGTTTGTTTAATAGTATGCTTAAGGTTTTTTGTTTTGCTACCCCAGCTAATTTTTTAACTTTATTATGGAGATTGAAGTTATCGTATTTGTTTTGTAAGTCTTCTATTTCTTCGCATTTTACAGTAAAGTAAGTCTCTTTAGCTTCTCTTATTTTCCTTCTTATTGGATTAAGCAGCTGTTGATCCTGAGTTATGTTATTTTATCTTTTTCTGTCCTCCAATGTAAAGAATGTAGGTCAGTATTTTGTAGGTCACAATTCGGAGGATAATTCCTCTGTAGTTATCACAAATTATTGATCTCATTTCTCCAATCTTTTATTGTCGTATATATTATATTGTGTTGCTTCATTTTCTAGATGTTTCAAAGTTTTTTCATCAGACCAGCCACAAAAAATTATACCTATGTAAATATGATCTAAATAATCTAATAAAAATATCTCAGTTTCTTAATTCATACAGCAGGAAAGAAATAAAGCAAAAAGCGCAATATCTATACAAAAGTCAAATATGTCAGACTATAAATTATATTTATTGATAAATGGAATAAAAAAGCAAAAAATAACTTTTAACTATATAGGTAAGTGTATTTACGCAGCAGTTAAATCAAGGAATTAAAAAAGGAGATACGATATCTCTCAAGGTATTGAAAACAAAAAAAAAATAGAGTTCAAATAATACGTCTTAGAAATATATTGATAACTGATAATAAGTGGAATTTCCAACGAGATATAATAAAATGTGATATACAGTAAATTGTGAAAATGAAAATAATAAATTCATTGGTTGAGAGACTGATACATTTTGTACACACTTGAATGAACAAATGAAGTGAAATAAAATTCGTATGTAAAAGTGTGTAAAGGTAGGTATTTTATTATCTTGAGCTAAACGCTTTCGACAAAATTGTCATCTTCGGAGCTAATGCTACAATGAAAATTAATCTAATAAGCAAAAAATGTCTAAGTACAAAAAGTATTTTAACTTAAGTCAATGTATAAAAAAGAAGTACCATTACTTAGAGTTGTGTGTGTGCGCATCGTGTTGAACTTTAGATATTAGATTTATTAAAAATGCATTACATTATGTACATCGAATGTTGCACTTGTCTACTGTACAACTCCGGAGGATTAAAACATAATAAATACGTGTAAAATAGCCACTTGAACGTTACAAACACATAAAATTTTTGTTCTTGGTATGGTTATTTTTTTCACCCAACCATTACAGTTGATGAGGAGTAGTTAACTGACAATGATTGACACTTGGATGTTGGATTTTAGATGTTTCATCTATTCGGTGATAACATGTGCCACCTTACATTACAAATTAAAATTATTGAAACTTATTTTACAAGGATAATTGAAAAATTGATAAATATAAGGAAAGTGTACCTTAGATGTCTGTACAAATACAAAAATAATCTAATTGTCTAAAAAATCTATTAATCTGAAGATTTAAGTGGCTTAAGACATACATATAATGTGTCATGACAAAAAGAAGAATAGAGTTTTAAAAGAGCTATGAATAAATATTCAATTTGTTCAATTCTAAAGGGTCTTGTTTATTCACAATCTTCTTTTTCCTTAATATGAAGGATTTAAAATCATCGATTACGTCATCCCGCTCCGATAGATGACATCACTAGTATGTTATATATGTCAAAAAATCAAAATTAAAAATAAAAATCGACTTGTTTCAGGATTTTTTCTTAAAGTCGCCGGCTTAGGAATTAACAAATTTATTCCTTTCATTTGCACCACACTGTATACAAAATATGTTCCGATATACAAATAATAAACCTAATTCATTAAAAAGAATATTTTTTAGTGGGTGCAAATTTATAATCAACTCTTTAAATTATAGAAATAGTCCAGAGAAATAAGGTATCCCCGGTGTAAACTTTTACTCCGTTAAATTTCTACACTAGAGGAAAGGGTACCTACCATTAAGATCCCACCACCCCTCCCCCAACCCTTTCACCAAAAACGTAATTTTTTCGTGTTCATTTTTTTTTGGTGGGATGCTATCAATTTAAAAATTTCAAAGAATTTACACGCATGGTTGAGGTTTTTACAAAACTTGTTTATTTTTCATAGACCCATAGGTTGAGTGTACATTTTCCATTCCCATTCTAACAAAACGAAACTCAAAGAAAAAATTATTTCTTTAAATCATTTTACATTTTGAACATTTTAAACTTAAAAATAAAAGAGTTTCTTATTAGTACTTATAAAATAAGATCACATTGTAATAATACAATCCTCGACACCTAATGGTAAAAGAGGCAATCGATTATGTATGTATGTAATAATATAGAACGTAAATCTTTCAGCTGTCCATAGGTAATATTCATTGAGGTAAGTGACACTGCTGTCGTCAAGACCGCAGACGTTTTAACTTTTATTACTTTAGTAGCTTAGTATTTGTAATATCATTTTGTAATCACTCAGTAATATCATTTTTAGCACCGATACAAATCACTTAATGTCGCTATATTCTGGAATGTAGATTTATAATTGTCAATTATCAGTAATTGATTAGCATGGAACAGGTAATTTGTAGATAGTTGGATGTGGAAATATCTAGCAACAGGCATCTGTGGCAAGAAACAAAATAGAAGGCAACGAAAGCAGCGAGAATATCTGATTTCCTGAGGGATATAATGTGGCGGAAAAAATATATGAGCACCGAAAGCAAAGTCCACATTTATAAGACATGTGTTAGACCCGTACTAACATACGCAGCTGAGACAAGATGAGACACTGAACCTTAATGTGGCGGAAAAAATATATGAGCACCGAAAGCAAAGTCCACATTTATAAGACATGTGTTAGACCCGTACTAACATACGCAGCTGAGACAAGATGAGACACTGAACCGAGATGAAAACCCTAAGATCCATAAGAGGTATCACACTAAGAGATAGAATACGTAACGGAGACACATTGAGAGAGCGAGGCGTTCAAGACGTAGTGAGATAGACAAGAACACGACGACGCCTGTAGAGAGACCACGTAGATCGGATGTACCCTGAATGAATGGCGTAATGGGCGAAGACACAGAATCCCAACGCCAAGCGACCTATAGGAAGACCCAAATAACGATGGTATGAAAGCTGGAGCTAGTACGAGCCGGATCACGGCAGAGACTGTAACAGAAGAAACAGGACATGGTCCTATTAAAAGAAGAAGAAGAAGAAGATTAGCATGGTTGTTAGCATTACCATCAAACAATACAACATTCAACATTGTGCGCGAAACCAAATATAGCACAAATTAAGTAACTTCTTCTTCTTTAAGTGCCGTCTTCTAATCGGAGGTTGGATATCATCATCACTATCTTTACTCTATCTACCGCTGCTCTGCATAGTTCTATTAAACTGCATTTAAACCAGTCCCTTAAATTGTTCAACTACGACACTCTCCTTCTTCCTATACTCCTTCCGCCTACTATATTTCCCTGTAGTCTTATGTCTTAGCATTTCATATCGCTGTCCCCTCATTACGGGTCCCAGATAGATATTGTATCTTTCTTATTTTTATTGTGTTTATTATTTCGCATTCTTTACCAATTTCTCGCAATACTTCCGTGTTCGTTTTCTTCTGTGTCCATGCTATTCTAAGCAACCTTCTGTAATACCAGGTTTCAAATGACTGTAGCCTATTTATGTGTTCTTGCTTCAATGTCCAGCTTTCAAATCCATATTGCAGTATCGAGAACAAGTAGCATCTCAAAGGTCTTACTCTCAGTTCTAAGCTAAGGTCTTTGTTGCAGATAATTGTTTTCATTTTTACAAACGCATTTCTTGCTATTCCTGGTCCTTATTTCTGTTGTTTGATCATTTTTCTCTGAAATCCAGATTCCTAGGTATTTATATTTATCAACCCTTTCTATCGGTACATTTCACAAATGTATGCTTGTTTGTATGTTTTTATTCTTAGTTATTATCATGTATTTGGTCTCTTTATATTCATTTTTAGTCCATATTCTTCACAGAAACTGTTTGTTTTGTTTAGTAGTAATTGAAGTTGTTCAGCAGAGCTTGGAATAATCACGGTGCCATCTGCATATCATATGTTGTTAATAGATCTTCCATTAATTATTATTCCTTCACTTTGAGATAGTAATGCGTCTTCAATAATGGCTTCACTATAATATGCATTAAAGAACAATGGAGACATAATACATCCCTGACTTACTCCTCTCCTGATTTCAATTTCTGGACTCGCTTCGTTATCTATTACAATTTGTGCTCTTTGATTCCAGTAAAGATTTGTTATTATTCGTAAGCCCATTTTGTCTATGTTTTTTGTCTTTAGAATGTGTTAAACAAGTCTACGATAATGTCTAAGGTTTCATTATGATATGTTGATAATTAAATCGGCATTAAAAAACAGCAATAGGTCCAGAAGAAATCCCAGTAGAAAGCTTAAAATGGATATATTATATGCATTTATGCATCTATGCATATATGCATAGAATATACGTATTTTAAGCTTTCTACTGGGATTTGGTCTATATGCATATATGCATATAATATACGCTTATAATATATGCATTTTAAGCTTTCTACTGGGATTTGGTCTGGACCTATTGCTTTACCATTTTTGCTGTTTTTAATGCCAATTTCATTTCTTCTTTTAATATGTTTAAAACCATAATATCATCTTCTACTTCTACTTCCATCAGCTCTGTTCTATTGTCTTGTATATACAGGTTGTCCCGAAAAGATTGGTCATAAATTATACCACACATTCTGGGGTCAAAAATAGTTCGATTGAACCTAACTTACCTTAGTACAAATGCGCTCATAATAAAAGTTCTTTGAAGTTACAAAATGCAAATCGATTTTTTTTAATATATCGAAAACTATTAGAGATTTTCTATTGAAAATGGACATGTATCATTTTTATGGCAGGAATATCTTAAAACAAAATTATAGTGAAATTTTTCCACCACATAAAAAATTTATGGAAGTTTTGTTCCCTTAAACCCCCAAACTTTTGTGTACGTTCCAATTAATTCATTATTGTGGAACCATTAGTTAAACACAACGTTTTTAAACCTTTTTTGCCTCCTAGTATTTTTTCGATAAGCCAATTTTTATCGAGTTGCAGCTTCTTTTTTAATATATTTACATAAAAATTTTATGGGTATTTTGTCCTTTAACCCCCCAAATGTTTGTGTACGTTCCAATTAAACTATTATTGTGGTACCATTAGTTAAACACAGTATTTTTAAAACTTTTTTGCCTCTTAGTCTTTTTTTGATAAGTCACCTTTTATCGAGATGCGGCTTCTTTTTCAAAATATACCTAAAATGTAAATTATAAATAAACTTTCAGATTATTAACAGGTCTATTATAATCGTAGGTACTTAACCATATACAAATATGTGGTGGATTCGAAAAATATTCAAAATATCTCGATATACACTGGCTTATCGAAAAGTACTAAGAGACAAAAAGTTTTAAAACATTGTGTTTAACTAATGGTGCCACAATAATAATTTAATTGGAACGTACACAGAAGTTTGGAGGGGTTGAAGGGAACAAAACCCCCATAAAATTTTTATGGCGTGTACAAATTTCACCTTAATTTTTTTTAAGATGTTGCTGCCATAAGAATGCCAAATGTCCATTTTCAATAAAAAAATCGCTAAGAGTTTTCGATATATGAAAAAAAAATCGATTTTTATTTTGTAATTTCAAAGGGCTGTAACTTTTTTTTGTGCACTATTGTATATAGGTAAGTGAGGTTCAATCAATCTATTTTTGACCTCAGAATCTGTGGTATAATTTATGACCAATCTTTTTGGGACACCCCGTATAAAGTAAGTAACACTCATATGTAAATAAATAGTTATTTATGATATAAGTGTTAAAAGTACACGTTTAAGGCACGCATGTGAAAGTTTGCAGAATGAGCGATAGCGAATTCGACATGTGCCTAGGCGAAGGCACATGAGTGCCTTAAAAATGTACTTTTTAACACGCATATCATACAATATTTTTTCTACAATCGTAATTACAGGACAATATCTACAAAAACTTTTACTTGAACTTGACTGACATTCCATTTTTATATTTTTTTGACATTACATCAAAATTGTCTATACGGTCAATACGAATTGCAGTGCCTTAAAAATATTTTAAATCACTAGTGCCTTAAAGTAGCATTTTTAACGCACGCATGGAGTGCTAAAAATTGCATTTTTAACACGGTTGTAGAAAAAATATTTTATTTGTAGTGAACTACCACATTACCTACATTTAAATTTTTAAGCTATATTTAAATTTTTCCACTGAAATTAAATTTTGAAATTCCCGCTTGGATTAGTTCCGACACAAATTTCTTGGAGCGCCGAATTTCATATCCAAATAAAGTGTTGTGATGAAGCATCTAGATCTGATCTAGAGATAGGTGATTTGTGGTTCCAACTAAAATTATTAGACTATCGCTTAGGTAGACAGAACAAGTCTGCTGCAAGTGGCAAGCGCCTACAGGACTGTATCTACAGCAGCCTTGTGGACCATCACTGGATGTGTTCTGCTGCATGTGTTGGTAGTGGAAAGAAAATAACTACATGAGAGAAGAAACCTAGAGCTTACTATGGCCGAAAAAAGACAGGAAAGGGAAAGGTCAATTGAAAGATAGCAAGAAGAATGGAGCAACACGGAGGATGTGGCTCAGTGGACAAAGATGCTTAACCTAAAAGATTGGGTGGATTGTGGTGACAGGCGACTGGACTATTTCCTAAAACAGGTGCTCGCAGGACACGGGTGTATTAGAGCCTACCTCTCTACACCGAGAGAAAAAAATTCTTGACATAAAGAAACTTTATTAATATTTAAGAAAGATCGACTTGCCATATTGCCTAAGAAATATATCTTTGTATGTAAGATATAATTTTCTAAAATATTTCAAATAAATTCCACTATAGCCAAAGAAATATATCTTAAACATGATTGAACTATCACTTTCTGGCAAACTTCAAACCCATTTATCAGAAAGAAATTACACTTGATGTTAATTAATTTAATAGTCATGAAAATATATTTTCTACACATTACAAAACTATTCTTTCTGAGCAATAATATTTCTTAGTAAGGAATATTATTATTTTACTATTAATAATTAATGTATTTAATGTTAAGAAATATATTTCGCAGAGATAAACGTATATTTAGAGTTAGTTAATATTTCTTGAAAATAAAGTGATATTACATACGGCGAAATAAATTATTGTGTTAAGGTAAAATCATTATTTATTAATAAAACAAGATATAAAACGTTATTATTACATACAAATATTTTCTCCACTCTTAAAACCACTGGCTTCTACACAACAATAAAAGGATGGAGAGGCAAATCCAACTTCCTCAAATTTTCCTTCTTTTGTTAATAGCACTTTGTATATCAGCAATTCACTAAAACAAAATCGTTATGTAGAAAGAGTAAACTTACTTTAATAAAAATTTTTTTATAAAGATATCTATAGATATTTATTTTGACAAATTTAGGAAATACAAAAAAAAAACAAATACACGGCCCCATATAAGAACTATTAATACTAATAATAATCAATCATATTTAGTTCAAACATGGCATTATTTAACCTACACATCTTTGTTTATTTTTTTCTTTTTGTTAATGAAATATTAATTATTTATCTGTATAATATTAAGTCACACAATAAACATTGTTTAGCTAAAACAAGAGGGAAAAAACAACCAATGTAAAACATTGAAACAAGCAAACATAATAATATGTAATTTTCTTATAATCTGAAAGAGACAGCATACCTAATCATTAAGAAATTTTATTACGGGAAAGTATTATTAGTTTACATCTAAGTCATTTAATACATATTAACTAATTCACGGTTTTCGGCAATAACATTTCTTAACCATAAACATATATTTCTTTTAGACTAACTGATTTCTTTATCTCAAATAAATTAACAGAAAACATCCTCAGCGTTGCAACCGCCATGTTTGATATAGCGTTGTATTGTATATATTTTTATAGAAGACGATATATTCAAGAAACCTATTATAGTTGATGCATAAGTATACACATTTTTAAAAAGGTACTTACATGTATGAAGTTCTACCATTTCTGGAAGGCCCCACAGTTGGTTAATAACTCCTTTCTTAATATTGTTCTGAAGCTATATATTTATATCATTCTGTCCCAGCTTTAAATTGTGGCATATTTCCCAGTCAGAATAATAAGCTCCTTTATTTCAGAGTCGTCCATCATTATACCTAAAAAGCATATAAAGATACTATTATGTTTCTTTTTTAACCATTCGGATACGAAACAATATTATTATTACATCTTAAATTACTCAATTTACTTTTATTTAATACCTATATATGTACGTACCTTCAAAATATCCGTTAATTTTTAAAGAACACCAATAAATCCAACATCCATCTATATGAACATGAACATATCACGCCATCTTGACAAACACTGACGACTGAATCATAAATAGTTAATCTGCGCAATTCTTTTGTGGAAGAAAATCTCTTTGCAAGTAACATTTCGGCATTAATGGCAAAGTTTTTATTTTATAACCACAGTTACTACAGAGAATATTTCGGAAGAATTATTTCTTGTGGTTTAAAATATTTATTTGATTGCAAAAAAATTTCTTGTTCACTAATATAAATATGGATTAACTTTACATTATATTTCTTATACTGCAAAATATTTGTAGTTTTCAATTTAAGAAATAAAAACTTTAGGATAAGAAAATTAAATGTAACCATTAATGCATTTCTTAGTATTGAAGAAATTATCTGTAAGAAATTATTGAGTTGTGTTTAAAAAACTCGTTTCTTTATATGTGAACCGGTGTGTTTAAGTTAATAGGATATGTTAACTTTTAAGAAATATTGCTCAAAGAAATCGGTGTTTTAGGAGAAAAGAAATTGTTCTCTCGGTGTAGGTTCGGAAACGCTGACATTGAAGAATGCCTTTATTGCAGACACCCGGACATTGTTACGCATATGATGCCAGAGTGCAACAGATGGATAGTATAAAGGAACACAATGGAAAGAGAAACAGGTGAGAATTTTGTGACAGTGAGAGAAATGATTGAGAGAATGAATAAAAATAAATCTGGTTGGACTAGTATACACAACTACTATATCCGTGCAGTGATCAAGAAGAAAGAAGAGGAGGAAATACAGGTGTACCAACGACAAAGATAAGAGGGAAATAAGTAGAATGTAGAGGGAATAAGTTTTGATAAGAGGAGAATTAGTGAGTTAAATTGTGTGAGACAGACTGTGGGAAAGGAGCTCTATAAAATAAAAACAAAAACCCAAATTTTGGGACCAAAAAAAGCATTGCCGATAGTCTGTGGATTAATGAAGGTAAAGTGCTTTGAAACCGATGTCGACCTTACAGTGGCCATTCCGCTTTCGGAGCACGCATTCGGCGTAGCCTCGGCAACGAGAGGGCATTTTAAGGAGGTAAGAGGTGTAAGGGTTAAGGGTGTAAGAGGTACGTGGTGTCAAGCGAATTCTAAAATCCAAAGAATTCTAAACCTTTCACGGTTAGACATCAGCAACCTGATTACTGTATTCGCATATGTATTCGCAGCTATTATTTCATGAAATCGGCATAAATAGCTTGTGAAAACTATTCCGAGTGGGCAGCTTACTCTACACAGGGATGTACGTTCTTCTAGTTTTAATCATTTTTATTGTCTTAAACTAGTTATATGTTGTGAATGTCGTTTATGTTTGTAACGTTATTTTGGCGCTTCACGCATTTTCTGCCACTTTGGCAACTTAAATTTAAATTTTCTAGAATATATTCCAAGTCAGAGTTCCTTTGGGAGCGGCTTAGCTCGTCCGGGTGCGGACAATTAACTTTAAGGCAGTGGCGAATCCAGGGGGGGGGGCGATGGGGGCGATCGGCCCCCTCTCAACCCAAGTGATTTATTTTTTTTATTATAATATAAAGATTACAAAAACATTCATTTATTTTTTCAAATGGATAATTATACATGTTTTAAAATTGCAATATTATATGAATTATGAATTACATATAAATATATTTTATTAGTATGCAAAAAATTGCGCGCCTAGCAAAAACTATATTAATTCGCCGAAAACATAAATATGTTCACACGCCGATAGCTGACCACGAAAAAAGAAAACCCTTATTAATTATTAGTAATTATATTAGTGTATTTTGGTTATCGATGCAAATAACATCTCTAATGCTGATTCGTGCAGATCTTAGTTTGTACATTGTTAGCGTGATTAATAGTATTTTGAGTTTATTCTTCTTTTTTTTTATATTAATATACTTAGTTTGTGATTTACGAAGACTTATAAGATGTCAAAGAAACGATAAACGAAAGGAATCGGAAGCTTCTACTGAGAACTTAAAAGGTAAAAAATTGAAATGTCGCAATATAACTGATTATTTTTTGAAAAATCAACGTAATTTGGGTGATAATATTAATAGTAATGATGATAATAAATGTGTACAAGGTACATCTTATCAGATAGATCATACTATGAGACCTACTGATCTTGGATCAAATTTAAGTTCTGAGAGAATTCAAAACAAGTCATGCGATTTTTCAGTGTGCCCGATAAAAATCAACGATGATGCAGTAAATACCAATTCTACTTTCGAGAGTTTTATGGAAAAATGTATGTCTTATACTTATATGCATGAAATGTATGTCTTACAATATATAATATAAGTATAATATAAGTTTATTTTATATCACGTTTGACAGAAGTGAGTATTTCTCCCCGAGTACGATAAATAGATAGTCATTTATGTCGCGGGATGCAATCATCCACATATAAAATTATGGTAATAAATTAAATTTTAAACTTCATATTAGGGGAAAGTACATCATGTGACACCTCTTTTAAAAGCTTTTGAGATACTGATTACAAAAATGTATAGGCAATACTTGTGCAAAATGTCCGTCCAATGCTTTTTAAATGCATTCATTTTTTTATAATCCTGAGAAAACTAATAGGTAAATATTTTTGAAAAATTTAAACGCAAAATGCACGATTAGATTATTACCGAGGGTCGAAAGTCCCTGAAAACTTCTATAATGTCTATTTTAACAAGTTACAGGGGTGAAAAAAAAAGAAAATTTAGTATGATTTTTAACACGTTGACGGACAGTGCGTCAAATGTATAAGCAAGTGTTGTGACATTATGTATGTATTTTGCTAAGTGGAATAGGGGAAAATGCAACGTCTATAGACGTTGTGTCACATTACATCAATGGAAATTAGACGTCTATAGACGTTCTGTCCATCAGCGTATTAATTTCAAATATATCATTCAAAAGAAACTTTTTGTGTATTCTAATGGACTTTCGGCCCTCGGTAATAATGTAATATTTTATTCTGCGTTTAAATTTTTCAAAGATTCTCGTATTAGTTTTCTCAGAATTCGAAAAAAAAATGAATGCGTTTAAAAAGCATTTGACCAAAATTTTGCGTATTATACATTTTTGTAATCAGTATTTCAAATGATTTTAAATGAGGTGTCACATGATGTACATACTTTCCCATTACGAAATAAAATTAAAACTATTTCGACATGATTTTTTTGCCTTGAAAAAAGTAAAGTATTTTGATTTTTTGAAAATTACATTCGGTTAATTCATTATTACATTTCCGAAACTACTGTAAGTTGTTAACTTATAAAGTCTCATTTTGTAGGTTTTTTAAACTTTAATGATAATTCACTACATATATTTATTTTTATTTCATCAACTTTATATATAGGGTGTCCCAACCCAAAAGTAGCGGAACCGTTGAATATTTCGCGAAATGAACATCGCATCGAAAAAATGAAAAATATGTGTTCAATAATTTTTAAAAATCTATCAAATGATATCAAACACGACCCCCTGGAAGTGGGATGGGGGTAACTTTAAAATATTTAATGGAGACCCCCAGTTTTAATTGCAGATTTGGATTCCTTACGTAAAAGTAAGTAACTTTCATTCAAGGCATTTTTTCGAATTCTGGATAAATGGTGCTATAATCGGAAAAACTATTTATCGTGATACCATGGGCAATTTATAGAAATTGTTTAATATCTATAGAAACACACTCTCAAATGAAAAATCAAAAAACACAAGTTGAATATTTTTCAAAATCCTATCGAATGCGAATGTAAACAAACACGACACGGTATCATTAGATAGGTTTTTGAAAAATATTAAACACGTGTTTTTTAGTTTTTCATTTGGAAGTGTATTTCTCGAGACAGACTATTTCTATATTATTCTACTTCTATATAATAGAAAACATGTCTCGAATAAAAGTTGTTTACTTTTAAGGAATCCAAATCTGCAATAAAAACTGGGGGTTTCCATTTACGATTTTAAATTGAGCCCCACCCCACCTCCAGGGGTTGTAGTAGGGGGTCGTATTTGGTGTCGTTCGATAGATTTTTAAAAATTACTGAACAGGTATTTTTCAGTTCTTCGATCCCATTTTCATTTTAGCCAATCGGCCCCCCCTCTTAACGATGCTGGATTCGCTGCTGCTTTAAGGCCGATTAATTATGGCAGAAGGTTGTGCCAAAAAGAGCCAGACGTCGCTGATTGGTCGGATTTACGTTATCGGAGCGCGAGTGCGACCAACCAGCGAGAAGTGGTCTAGATCGATGACGAGGGGGGCTTATGATGAATTGGCCCCTCAACCGGCATGACCAGGCACGCCAACCGAGGTTTTGGCTCCACTCTGATACCCCGGCAACTATCGCTGGGACTACGAAGAATGAATCCTGCACTAAGGTCAGTCAGGCGTGGTTCTGGACTGAAATATTTTTTTAAAGATTCCAGACCCCCCTATTTAAAGATAAAAAAAAAGTTGCCACACTTACCTCAATGTATGTTACCGATGGCCAACTGAAAATTTACGTACTGTATAAACCATAAGTATAGATGAGAAAAATACCAACTACACAAAAAAATTTAAACAACACGCAGCAAAACAAAAATAAATCTCTACTGGTAGTCGATATACAGAACGGATACGCACTGCATGAATAAGATTGGTAGCAGGGAAACACAACAATAACAACTAAAAGTACTGTAAAATACTAAATACTATATTATACTATCAAAATAATAATATGTAATAACTAATATTCAAAACAAAAAATATAATATGGATTATGGAGGCTACACAAAGAGTGTAGCATACCATTGAATGTAAAAACTGATGACCTATTGCGTTAGGTTTTCTCCAAAGCTTTCCACCAGGTCCAGGTCTTCCCCAAGGAGAAGCTTTCAAAAACTTCAAAAAAGTTTATACATACAAAATGTATTTCCATAATGTATTAACTTACTTGTTCCTGGTGAAAGTGCACCGATTCTTTCTTTTCTTGTTTTTCCTTCTGCTTCTTTTCTTCAACCAGCTTATCTACAAATATCGTATTTTGTAAAACTGATATTATTTATGAAAGTGATATGCACTTATTTTACAAAACGATTGCCACTAACGTAAGTTGAAATAAACATTATGATTTAACAAGAAAATAAACATGTTGCTTTACAATGGGATAGATAGGATACACAGTATCCGCCACCCTACTAGACACATAGGAACATTGAGCTATTACAGTCCTGGACCCTTCATTTCTTTCAATGTTTATTTTTATGTCTAGTGACGTTTAGAACGTCAAAAAATTTATAGAAACTGGATATTAAGGGGATGGGTACGAACTTTCGGCTTCAATGCTATTAAATAGGATTCATTTTTTTCGAATCCTGAAAAAACTAATAAGTATTTTTGAAAAATTTAAACTCAGAATGAAAGATTACGTTATTACCGAGGGCCGAAAATCCTGAAAACTTCTATGCTTATTTGAATAAGTTACAGGTGTGAAAAATTAAGAGAAAATTTAGTATGATTTTTAATTACAAATATCTCATTCAAAAGAAACTTTTTATTCATTCTAAGGGACTTTCGGCCCTCGTTATTAAAGTAATCTTTCATTCTGAGTTTAAATTTTTCAAAAATACTTATTAGTTTTCTCAGGATTTAAAAAAAATATTACATTTAAAATACCTTGTAAATTTTGACAGGCGTTAAAATTTTGTTGTTTGTTCCTTTCTGCTTAACATAGAAAGTTGACAATAGATCAGCTGTATTTGACTGAGCTGCTTATAGTTGTCATTTTGTTGAAAGTTGTAAAAGTTTAGAAGTATTGTAATATTCTTACAGCCGGTTTCCGAAACGTTATTCAAATCTCCGATCATCTAATCGGCTGTCAGATTTGATCAACTGTTAACCTGTGATGGGTTTCTCAAACGCCAATTATTGTAAAATTGCATGATCATAGATCATGTAATCGATGATCTGACATACGATTTGGTAGCGATACTGTCACAATTGGCTGTTATCTTTCAAAATTTCAATTATATTAACCTCTAAATCCAAACTTGTATCTTTAGATTCTAAAGGTGCATTCTCTCTTACGTACTGTCACTTTTGTTTGGAGCAAGAATTGAACGAGAGCATTTTAAAAATGAGGCTAGGTTATGTGACGGGAGTTGGAGATATAAAACAGTTTATTTATGATCTATAATATTTTATAATCGTATTTTCATTTTTGGTCTATATATTTACTTTTTATATTTATTTTTAATTTATTTACCGGCTGTTTTATTGTCTTCAAAGTTAGCTGCTATAATTTCTCACACGTTTTCCCTCTTATTTACATCGCTATAATCATTATGTTCTGCTTTTTAGAGCTCTGGCCTCTCAAAAAATAGCTCTATGAGTCTAGCATCCTTGTTATCTTACATTTTTAAAAGAAAAAAAATATAAATTATATAATGAAATATAAAAAATGTCCGAGATATCCATGTTCTGCAAGTTAAATAAATATTTTAAATTATTTCTTCCATAAAAAAATCTTATTTTTATTGAATAATATGATTTATATCATTTATACAGGGTGTCCCGAAAAGAATGGTCATAAATTATACCACACATTCTGGGGTCAAAAATAGTTCGATTGAACCTAACTTACCTTAGTACAAATGTGCTCACAAAAAAAGTTACAGCCCTTTGAAGTTACAAAATGAAAATCGATTTTTTTCAATATATCGAAAACTATTAGAGATTTTTTATTGAAAATGGACATGTATAATTCTCATGTCAGGAACATCTTAAAACAAAATTATAGTGAAATTTGTCCACCCCATAAAAAATTTATGGGGATTTTGTTCCCTTAAACCCCCCCAAACTTTTGTGTACGTTCCAATTAATTCATTATTGTGGTACCATTAGTTAAACACAACGTTTTTAAAACTTTTTTGCCTCTTAATATTTTTTCGATAAGCCAGTTTTTATTGAGATGCGGCTTCTTTTTCAATATATTTACGTAAAAATTTTATGGGGGTTTTGTTCCTTTAAACCCCCCTAATGTTTGTGTACGTTCCAATTAAACTATTATTGTGGTACCATTAGTTAAACACAGTGTTTTTAAAACTTTTGTCTCTTAGTCTTTTGTTCATAAGTCACCTTTTATCGAGATGTAGCTTCTTTTTCAAAATATACCTAAAAATGTAAATTATAAATAAATTTTCAGATTATTAACAGGTCTCTATAACCGTACTTAACCATATACAAATATGTGGTGGATTCGACAAATATTCAAAATATCTCGATAAACACTGGCTTATCGAAAAAGTACTAAGAGGCAAAAAAGTTTTAAAAATAATGTGTTTAACTAATAGTGCCACAATAATAATTTAATTGGAACGTACGCAAAAGTTTGGGGGGGGTTTAAGAGAACCAAACCCCCATAAAATTTGTATGGGGTGCACAAATTTTACTTAATTTTTTTTTTAAGATATTGCTGTCGTAAAAATGCCACATATCAATTTTCAATAAAAAATCTCTGAGAGTTTTCGATATATGAAAAAAAATCAATTTTCATTTTGTAACTTCAAAGGGCTGTAACTTTTTTTGTGTGCACTATTGTATATAGGTAAGTGAGGTTCAATCAACCTATTTTTGACCCCAGAATCTGTGGTATAATTTATGACCAATCTTTTCGGGACACCCTGTATATGTGTTATTTGACAATTTTTTCCCGGTATTTGTTAATTACAGTAATTAAAAAACTAAAAAAACTCTTAACAGCTCGTTAATCGACGGATAGTCGCAGATTAGGTAACAGTCCATTTTTACCGCCGTTTGACAAGCGAAACTGGTTAATCGACCTTTCGTAGACTCAAAACACTCATGATCGGCTGTTAACTAACGATTAATCTTTTGTCAGGTGATCGACTATTGTTAAAACTAGTTTGGTTGACGTTTCTGACGCATTTAATCTATTGTTAAGGATATTTGATTATATGAAAGTGTGCCAAAAGACCCATTGAAAGTGTGCGAAAAAGTAAATCCCATTTAAAATACATTGTTACTTCACGCACACTTTAAACCCTTCACGCACTGCTATCTATAATGGCAGTTTTCACAAACTAAAAACTTATACATAAAATATGGTCTTGCAGATAGATAGGCTTTTGTCATTTTACGGAGTTTGGGAAAAGATGTTGTAGATTTAAGTTGTAGAAGGAGGTGGTTGTATACTATACAATGTATAGTCTTTGTGCAGAATATAATACAGATTTCTTTACTAACTCACTGGACGGGATCGGTAAATAGGTGTCAAAGGTAGAATTCCTGGTGGAATAGTCATGATTGGTCTTGCTGGAAAGACATGTAGATGTTTACGAATTAAGCAGAAAGTTTCTAAAATATATAAAGAAGGTAGAGTTAGAATCCTGTGATCTTTGAAGTAGCTTCTGCAATAAGTTGTTTTTCTGAGGCGAAACATATATCTTATTGCTCTTTTTTGTAATTTAAAAATAACATCGGATTGGGCAGCTGTACCAGAACCCCAAAAAGGAAGACAATATTGAAGATGCGACTCAAAGAAAAATATGATATTTTGGAAAAGGCTAAATTCATTTCCTTCGAAACAGATCTTATTGCAAAGCAAGCTGAGGATAGTTTCTTGCATAACACATCGATATGAAAGGACTATTTAAGGTCGCTATCTAAAAAAATACAAAGAAACTTTACAGAATCAACGATACCTACTGATCTCTCTGTTATGAAGTGCTAAGGGTTCAAGAGCTCCTTTATAGGATAATGCTACTGTTTTATTTACGTTAAAAGAGAGTGAATTAGAATCGGACTAGGATTTTATTGTGAATAGATCAGAAGTTATAGTAGCATGAAGAGTTGCGATATTTGAGTTGCTGGTATTATCAGTAAAAAGAAAAACTTTGGTACCCCACATACAATATTTTGAGACTAAAGTCTGTATCATTTGCTCTAACCAGTTGTTTCCTATTATCCAAGTAAGATTAAAACCAATTCAAAGAAATACCTCGAATTCCGTAGAAATCTAGCTTTTTTTATCAAAATGTCGTGATTTACACAATCAAAAGCATTGGCATAATCACAAAAAAACATTGGCAGTGTGCAGATTATTGCTTAGTGCTTAATATACCTCATGTAGTACAGAAAACATGGAATAAGTGGTACATTTATTATTTAAAAATCCGAACTGATTTTGCGATAAAATGTTGTTTTCAACGAGAAAGGACATAAGTCGGGCTTTTGTGAGTCTCTCAATAATTTTGGAGAGTACCGGCAATAATGCAATAGGCCTATAATTGCAGAAATTAGATTTTTCACCACCCTTATGAAGAGTAATAATGATGGCTGTCTTTAGGCATTCTGGAAATTTACCTTTCTCAAAATAATCATTAATTAGAGAGATGAGGACTCCCAACACATTTTCTGGGAGATTTGAGGAAATTTTTATGGATAGTCTATCAGTACTACTTACAGGAAGATTTACTTTTGATACTATTGATTGTGGGGATTAGTTCAGATTTCTCGACTGGTTTTATAAATAATGAATTCGAGACCTTTCTTCAATTAAGGAGATAGGAAATGGGATCTTGTTGTGGCAAAATAGTTGATGTAATATTTTTACTCACATTCAGATTTTCAGGGTCTGGAAGGGAAAATGTTTGAGCAGTGTGGGTTTTATTTCGAAGATCGTCTATTATGGACCAAGTTTCTTTTGCAACAATTTTAGAGCTTCTCAGACGATTTTGATAGTACAATTTTTTAACTGATTCTCAATCAAAGTTTATAGCAAACAAATATTTAGATTACCACTCAAACCACAACGTAAAAAAGGATTTATCAAATTATTCTCTAATAAAGCCCAAAACACCTGCTATACCTAACGAAAATGCATTTCACGAAAAATCCTCTAACAAAAGTTTTAACAAAAAATAAATACTAACTCATTTGTACACAAGGAATTTCACAAGATTAAAGGAATAAATTAACAAAACACCACATGCAGTTAGAAACTCTCACAAGAAGATTCAAAGGTGACAAAAATACCATATTATGTAAATAGCTTATCAGAAAAATTAAAAAGAATAGAAAATAAGTACAGAATTCAAAACATTTAACATACTGAGGTCTATTATTATCTAAATACTGTTAAGTGTTGCTGAACTACACACAGAGAGATCAGAGAATTGTATCTGTAAAATACCCTGTGAACGCAACAATTTCTATGTTGGTGAAACTGCAAAACCACTAAGAGTAAGGATAAACGAGTATGAGACATACATCAAAAACAGGGATTTCAACAAATTACAGTTAAATTATTATTAAACATTAGTTTTAAACGCAAATAACTTGAAAACTACTTAGTCTATCGGATTGAGACACAAGGATGATATTTACGTAAAAAGTAACGAAGAATCAAGAAAGCATGCTGAAATGATTATTACGACCGTGGCGTAGATTGTGAGAGGGAAAAAGAAGTACATATCCCTACAGCACGCCTCTGGTAACAGCGGAAAACTGTCCAAGTTTCTGTCACTGGTTAAAGTATCCTAACATGTGTAAACTGTTTGTCAAGTTTGAATAAAAAATATTGGAAGGTGTTAAAACAATGGGCTAAAATCAGTTTAGATTATTTGTATTAAGCGACTCTTATAACCTAAAACACAGACTTAAGTGTTTTAGGTTAAATCCTTTTATTTTGTGCTAAAGTCTCTCCAGTTACTATATGGACAATTCATAATGAAACGCCTTATATAATATAATAGTTGCTAATTTAAAGTCATAACTTACCCAATTCTTTTTTATACTCCTCTTGTTGTTGTTTATTCGTTTTATATCTAAGTGTGTTGTCAACACATTTTCTTAAATCTTTACTGCCAAATTGGAATCGTAGCATTGGATCTTCACATGTTCGTGTAATTTTTTTTCCGTCACTAAATATTGGTGCTCCCCCTCCGCCTGCCTTATTGGTCAATCCCAAGCTGCCCACGTATCGTTTGTTCTTCAAAATATTCAAAAATGATTAAAAATTTGACAATACATATATATGTTGATCTGTTTTCCCTTCGTCCAGTGTGTGTTTTAGGTTATTTATTAGTTGCAAATTTAAAAATTTCTTTCTTGCCAAGCAAATGTTCCATTTTCTGGAATATCTTCCTGATTTGACTAAATGCCCCTGATGATGCTAAGTTAGCGAAAGTATACTTGGGCAAGATTTAATTAAACTAGATGCTCGATAGCTGCCTTTTATTCCTATACATTCCATATATTCGAGCATTCAGCCTACTTCTATTTTACTATTTTTTTTATTTTAATTACGGCAATATAAAAACAGTAAACATTAAAATTAAAAAATGACGTTTTATTAAACATAATCTAACAAATTACGACATTTTAATAGATGACCGGGGTTTGACTAGTCAAACGCCGATTTCTTAAAATTAAATTTCGACCTTTGCCTGACCAACTTAGTCTCTCCGAGGTTTGACTAGTCAAAGGCCGAAACTGTAATTTATTTCGGGCTTTGACTAAGGCCGTCAGTCAGACCTGAGGATTGCCTAGTCAAACCTAGGAGTGCCTGAAATTCTCGCTTTGACTATAACGTATACACACGTCGGAAAAGTCTAGAGATATTTCTAAAAAGAAACGTAACTTCTTCTTTAAGAGGACACATCAGCGCGTCATCAATATTACTTCGAGAGATAGTAGCACACCCTTTTTCGACAGTTCTGCGAAAATTTGGCAACAGTGCGCCGGTAGTATTTGACACTTATAACATGAAGGTTATAACATAAGCTGAAGGCTCAATATTGTGACAATATACTCATAGGCGCGCAAAATGGAAGTAATAGAAAACAATTGTATTATAAGTAAATAAATAACTATTATAAAAATAAACCAAAATAGTTGAAAATTTTATTAAAAGCGTGTATTTTGGTTGTTTTATTTAAAAATTAAAATTTTAAACTATTGATGATATCTCTAGAATAAAAATCCTCCTAAAACTTTATATACTCACATTAGAATTCGAAATATTTTACGTAAGATATACTTAGATACCTACAAAACTCACAATAATTAATGACAATCTATTTTTTCAAATATTCCGACAACTTAGTTCTATTATACAAAAATATAATAAATTAATTATATGTTGTTCTCAAGCTATTTCCTTGTGGCATTTTTATAATTACGTATTTTTTATGGGAAATAAGCCACAATTTTACTAAAAAATGAATTTAAAAATACAAAATACTATTAAAATAAAATAAACATGTTGTTGCTAAGTAAAAAAAAAATTCTTCTAATAATTTATTTAATCTGACTCATTTATATTGGCAATTCAGACGTATATTATACATTTTAAAGTAGAAGACTTTAAAATGATATCGCCAATATTTATGAGTTGCGTTCCTGGGACGACTTTACTAAAAGATAGTTCATTCGATTACATGAAATCAATCCCAACTCAAGAATATCCGTCACAAAAATCATAGCATGTGATCTGTCTTTAAAAAGACAACCAAATGCAACGATGAGAGTAAAATTCTCGCGTTAGAGATTCCATAGTAAATCACGAGGGAAAACCAGGAAAAAACCTCGTGATACTATCCCGACATCGTAAGTATTTGGTCTTACATTTAATCTACCTTCAAAAAACTAATACCAAATTCTGACTTTAATATGTTTAAATTATTAATAATATTAATATTACATAGATATACAATAAGTAATACTAAAATATAAAATTTGTACTAACTCGATATGTTATTGACTTACTAATCGTGGTATTTTCTTTCTATTGACTTCCTCTTTCAGTATGGGTAACCACATCCTACTGCATTCTACCGAGGAATTTGCGACACAATTGGTTTCATTTAGCATAATTAGAGCCGCTTCTTTGATTTTTCTCTTTTTGCTATCTGATTCTTTCAGGACTATACTTGAATCTCTCCACTGAACTCTATGTTCATTATCCCATGCGTGTTGACATATCTGAGATCTATCAAGTTCTCTGTTTTTAATATAAGAAAAAAACAAAATCAAACAACGAAACCCGATTTGGGCTTCGAAACGTTAATAAATTCATTTTTTAGTAAAATTGTGGCTTATTTCCCATAAAAAATACGTAAATTAATTATAAACAAACACTACTTCCCTATGGATCAACACTAACGAATTCCAATATCTTAGAAAATAATACGCTACAGCACTGAACAGAATGATATCGATATAGATAACAGAACAGAAAAGAAAATCGTGCTATTACACTTAGAAAACTGACGGAGGTTTGTCAAAATGACAGTGACTATTTCTCTATGCTGCCTAAACATTTATTAGTTATAATATTTTTGATTTCGTGTTATAGATAATTAATTTTAGTAGTTCCAATGTGACACAAAATCTGGGCATGGGATAACAAAAGTTTATTTGAAGAAAGTGTATTATTTTGTTCTTCTAAATGGTGGTACCTACAGGTTCGTTTTTGTAAAATTTTATTTAATTATAGAGTTTATCTTTAATTATTTACTAGCTATATTACGAATGTGTGTGCCAAATACCTCAACAAAATATTCAAAATTAAAGCTGCAATCTTGGAACACGTTTTTCGTTTTGATGACGCGGTGATGTAGCCTCTTAATAGGGAACTTGACATTTTTTTATTTATTTATTGTATTTGTCTACATATAGAAACAACGCATACCAAATATTAACCCTCAAATCGCAATATTTAATTTACAATGAACATTTAAAGTTGTGATCGCCTTCTATCTATTTTAACCTTCGGATGACCAAGCGGGGGAAATTGTGACCCCAGCGTAGGTTTTTCTTTAATAAATTCAAAAGTATTTTCTATTTTTAGCTCATTATATTTCTATTTGACTTTAATATCATTCTAGATATCCTCATATTTTGAAATAAAAAAAATTCCCTATATTTTACGAATAAAAAATATATTTTGAAGTTGATGTTTAGTAAAATAGCGTCTATTATGTGTAATTACAAGTAGTTTTACGCTAATGACGTCGACTTTGCAAAGTAACAAGACACTTACTCAACACACACACTACATATGACACTAATACTCATGTTGTGACTGGCTGAATGACATAAAGTCCATGCCAAAAAAACTTAAAAAAATTAAAAAAAAAATTTTTTTTATTTTTTTGTTAATTGTCATTTTTGACATTTTTGACCTGGGGTCATTTTTTCCCCCCTTGGTCATCCGTGTAACAAAAAAAGGTTGGTCATCGGAAGGTTAAACAACACTAAAAGCTATGTGACGTCACGCTGCTCCTTCCAGAAAAAGAGAATAACGAACTGTCAACACTGGAAGAGAAACAACTGTTTGTATTTAAAAACATTGTGTTTTGAAGGTTAGATAGATTTCTTTCGTGTATATTTCTTTTTATCTTTGCTTTAATAATATTTATAATAATAATCGAAGCAACACAAAAACAATATTACAAATATTGTATCGTTCATTTTAATGTGAGTATAAAAATCAGATTCTATTTTCATCTACATATACAAGGTATTTACTTACTTATTTTATGTTTATTTCTTTACTACAATTCAGTAAGATTTACTATATCGACAAGGCGAAAACGGCGGGTCCGCTGGGAAAAATATTCCCATGAGATTTTTTTGCATAATCACATTCGTGAGATATCCCAGAATAAGGTTCAAGAAGTCGCCCACGTGAAAAGTGGGCCAAATTTTTTTTAATAATTTTTTAATCAAATTGCAAAAATCAATATTTTTGGCCCGGACAATTTTTTTTTAGATTTTTTGGACCATTCTGAATAAAAAAGGTCTATTATAATTTTTCACTAAAGTTGATCGTTTTCGAGTTATAAGCAATTTAAAATTGAAAAAAAAAACGATAAATGGCGATTTTCAAGGCTTAATAACTCGGTTAAAAAATATTATTATGACAGTCAGAAAGTTACTACATTAAAGTTTAATGCAACCCCTACAAGACCCTGAAGAAATTTTTGTCATTATTTTATTACTAAGATGTTATTTTTAAGTAATAATAATGAGCGCTATGCACGCAGTAGGCGGCCGTAAATGTGAGTGCAAGTAAGATGCACAATTGGACTGCCGGAGTAGCATCTCTCTCACACTCAGCATTTACGGCCGGCTACCACGTGCATGGCGCTCAATATTATTACTTAAAAATAACAGCTTAGTAATAAAATAATGACAAAAATTTCTCCAGAATCTTGTAGGGGGCATTAAACTTTGATTTAGTCACTTTCTGACTTTCATAATAATAACTTTTAACCGAGTTATTAAGCCTTGAAAATCGCCATTTTTCGTTTTTTTCAATTTTAAATTGCTTATAACTCGAAAACGATCAATTTTAGAGAAAAGTTATAAGAAACATTTTTTATCCAGAATGGTCCAAAATCGTACAAAAAAATTGTCCGGGCCAAAATATTGATTTTTGCAATTTGATTAAAAAAAATTTGGCCCACTTTTCACGTGGGCGACTTCTTGGACCTTATTCTGGGATGTCTCACGAATGTAATTATGCAAAAAAATCTCATGGGAATATTTCTCCCCACGAACACGCCGTTTTCGCCTTGTCTAATAGTATTACAAAGAACCTTATGTTTTTAATTCTTACTATAGTATTTATCACATATTATTCATAATAAAACATATTTTTATAGGACTAGTTATTTATTTATTTATTCTAGCTGGAATAAGCAAATACCGTTGCAGCGTTGCCATACTTATCGCTTACGCCCGTTTATAGGGACGACCAACAAACTGTCTGACGTCACAATTGAAACGTCACGTTGAAAGAATAATTTAAATTCTGCAGTTTTTAATTGCATATACTTATTTCATAATAATAAAATATGAGTTTTTTTTGTAAACTGGGGTTCTTTTAACAGCATTAAATAACGTTTATCAGTAATATTTCTGGAATATAATTTTTGTGCAATTTCCCTATTGTTTTTACTAAATAATAATCGATTTGTAGTGTTTAGTAGTATTTAATATTCAACAAAATTATTTGAAACGTCAAAAATAACGAGAATGCCTTTTAAAAATCTTAAAAATATCGATAAGTACAATTAAAAGAAACATAGGTCATCACAAAATATGGTGTAATCAGAAAAAAAAACAAAATGAATACAAAGTATCGCGTCCACCCTGGTTTAATCATCATACAGCCAAATTTGTCCACTGTCGGACATAGGCCTCCTCAAGATGTCTCCACCCTTCTCTGTCCTGAGCAGCTGCAATCCAGTTTGTCGCTATTCTTTTAATAAGGTTTAATAACCTGGTTTAATAAGGCTCTACATATCTCGTTCATAGACAAAATTATGAGATTACTGATAGCCTGTTGGCCATTCTTCTGTCAGACTTGGCAAGGATTTGAAAAAAGAATGAATACATTCAAAACACTGTAACGGGTGGCTCTTTCAGGACCACAGACTCAGTAAAACACAGGTTAAAAACAAAGTAAATATATTTAAGATATTTATATACAGTTCAAAATTAATAAAATAAATAATATATTTCTATCTTCTGCAAAGTTAAAATAACAATAATTGCTGTCATCAAAACATAATAGTAATATTAAAAAGATACAATACACAACACAATATATACAATTACAATCTCGCTACATGGAATCAACCTATCTACACATTCAGACTCGAAGACATTGCATTTCAATCCAATGCGATAACATTAAACAGCGACACACAGTCACCCGCTCATCGCTACTACCGCTAACTGCGGTAACGGTTCCGGTAAAACACCACGTTAATACCGAGGCGCCTACTTATTCAAAGTACCGCCTCAACTCGGCGCATCTCTGCCATCGAGCTACTCCTAATTCAGCACGTTAGGAATAACTGATTCTATTATTCTCCTCTTCGTCTTAAATACGCTCTCTGTGCCATTTAGGTTTCGTATAGAGGGGTATGTAGAGGGGATGCGCCAACACGGATACTCCTTCGATAATCTACGGTCGACCGGCCCCGATCGCCAGCTGTGGCACCATATCATTACACCCCCTTCTCTTTGGAAAACAAAAAAAAATATAGCATACCTTTTTTTGTGCCGTGTATGCTACACGGCTTGGACTCATCAACGGTGTGGTCTTCGTCGGTTCTTCCTTACTTCGTAAACTGGTCCTGGATGGCAGTCAAGAAGATGCTTTCAAGACAGTGGGCCACTGCTTTTCTATAGTATTTTTACTACAAAAACGTTATTACGTAGGTCAAAATTTTTGACGTAAGAGAACTGTCAAAACATTAGATTGTGACTTTTCATTATTGTCATATTAATATAAAGTCACATTCTAACGTTTTGACAGTTCTCTTACGTCAAAAATTTTGACCTACGTAATAACGTTTTTGTAGTAAAAATACTATACACCAAATGGTGACATTCTTCCTGCTGGCTGCATCTGAGACGTTTTACTCTTAAAGCATATTTTTTCTGTCGGTTTTCTCTTCTCAAGCTAGTGTGGGATGATTGTCAAGAAGATGCTTCCCTCTGTAGATCTTGGGCTTGGTCCCCTGAAATCCATCGGGACAGTGTGCCAAGGCTTTTCTACAGCAGATGTTCTCATTATTCTTGCTGGCTTCATCGCGACGGTTGAAAGTATTTTCTTACAGGTCGTGGTCCCATCAACAGTTTTGTATTTTTCGGTTATTCGTGAATTGGTCTCGGATGACTGGCTAGAAGGTACTTCCTTCTGTAGATCTTGGGCGTGATCCCCTAATCTCCATTGCGACAGTGTGCCAAGGCCTTTCTACAGCGGATGGTCGCACTTTCCTGCTCGTTGCATCGACGGCGTTTTATTTTCGGTTCGGTTCATTTTCGGTTCTTTAAGAATCTAGAAAGAGAGAGACTTAATCATATTTGAACGGGTTCTACCTTATATCCACAACCTGCACGACGTGGACCTGTTACTGAATCTGTGTCTTTGCCTGTTGTCAATTTGTGAGGTTTACTTGTATGATGTCTTAATTTTACTCGGGTGCCGATTTGTAATGGGTAGTTACAAATTGGTAACTTTCATTTGGCTCGGGCCCTACTTTCTAACAGTTAACTCTTTCTGGAAGACAGAGTCATGTCCAGTTGCACCAACCAATAAACGATTGATTTTTTGATTTGAATTGCCCGTTTATTTTATAATATAATAGTTGTCAAAAAACTGTCAATTAAAAACAGAAATTTTAACGATTCTCCCGAAAAATATTAAATTTTTTACCATCAAACAGAATATTCTTTTCTTTCGAAAAGGGTTCAAACAATATTTTTGGGAGAATCGTTAAAATTCTGTTTTTAATTTGACAGATTTTTGACAATTATATTTTAAAATAAACGGGCAATCCAAATCAATTTTTTATTTGTTGATGCAACTGGACATCAGTTGTACCAACAAATAATCAAAGTAAATAAATTTAAGATATTTACATACAGTTCAAAATAAATAAAATAAAATATAATTCTATCTTCTGCAAAGGAAAAATAACAATTACTGTCATCAAAAGATAATCGTAATATTAATACGATACAATACACAACACAATATATTCAATAACAATCTCGCTACATGAAATTAACCTATCTACACATTCAGGAGACTACTCGGAGATATCGCATTTCAATCCAATGTAATAAAATTAAACAGCGACACACAGTCATCCGTCTATCGCAATGGTTCCGGTAAAACGCCACGTCAATACTGGGGCGCCTACCTAGGCAAAGTACCGCCTCAACCCGGCGCATCTCAGCCATCAAGATATTCCTAATTCAACATGTCAGGAATAACTGATCCTATGATTCTCCTCCTCGTCCTAATACGCTCTCCGTGCCACTTCTTCTTCGGTTTCGTCTAGAGGGGTATGTAGAGGGGATGCGCTAACGAGGATACTTATTCGATCATCTACGGTCGACCGGCACCGATCGCCTGTGGCATCAGATTATTAGAATACATTGAAAATTTTGACATGCGTGAAAATTTTGCCTTTTGCTCCGTTCCTCTTAATAGAACACTTATCTGGGAGCAGACATACACTCAGATCGCATTTTGCTTACTTGGAAGAGTGCCTTATGGTCTAATAAGTTTGGGTGGTGTAGTTGTTCAAAAATAGAAACAATGCATTAGTTTAGTCTCAAAATCAAAAGGATTAAAAACGTTACAAAAAAAAAGAAATTATTTTTGATTTAACGTCTATACAGAATGGTGCAAATGAAAGGATTAAATTCATCATTTCCTAAGCCAGCGACTTTACAGAAAAATGTCGAAACAGGTCGATTTTTATTTTTAAGTTTATAGTATACTAGTATTACTAGTAGTAGTTTACTAGTATATATCATACTAGAGACGTCTTCCATCTAAGCGTGATGACGTAATCGATAATTTTCTTAACTGAAAATAAGGGACGTGTGCTAGCTTATTTCAAAGGTTATTCAATTCTCTGTACAATAATATAAACATTAACATAATTGATTGTACACGGTATCAAAAAAAAAATTAAAATTAAATTAATTGACAAGAAAAGAAGAATGTAAGCAATTTATTTCATTCAAAATACATTTTACTGTTGTCAGAAAAGAGGTAAAAATGTCTATTTTAAAAAATAAACACAGTTTTTCGCTTAAATTCAATGTTTAAACTGCGAAGGGGCTGGTCGGTGGCAGCTTTGACATTGAATTTAATCGACAAACAATATTTATTTGTCAAATAAACCTTTTGTTCGGCTTTCTGACAACAGTAAAATCTATTTTGAATTAAATAAATTACACACATTCATTTTTTTGCAATGTATCTCTCGCTTCAATAATCTAATTCAATTTTTTTGACATTTTGTACATATAAATAATTATCTTAATGTTTATATTACTGAATAGAGAATTGAATAAACTTTTAAATGAACTAGCACAAAATACCTATTCTCATTAAAAAAAAATCATCGATTACCGCATCACGCCCAGATGGATAACGTCACTTGTATGATAAATATATACAAAAGCCAGAAAATCATAATTTAAAAATAAAAATCAAATTGTTTCGGGATTTTTCCTTAAAGTCGCCGGTTTACGAAATAACGAATTTATTCCTGTCATTTGCACCTTATTGTATAGTATTCAGTTTTTCCTAAGGTCAAATGTCTAAAGATAACACATTTGGTGCATCGTGAAACTTACATTTATATAATCCTTGTTGGGGAACAACTCTTCAAGTCTAAGGTTTCGTAATCCTCTAGGTCTAGCATCAGTACCCTTCCCCCAAGGCCAGTATGTATCCATCATTTGTCGAATCTATAAAACAAATTTAAATAAAAAAATATTTAAATAAATAAATTTAAATATCTTTTTCTTCAACCTTGTTAAAAATGCAATTTTTAGCACTCCATACGAGCGTTAAAAATGCTACTTTAAGGTACTAGTGCTTTAAAATATTTTTAAGGCACTGCAGTTCGTGTTGACCATATAGACAATTTTGATGTAATGTCAAAAAAATATAAAAATGGAATGTCAGTCAAGTTCAAGTAAAAGTTTTTGTAGATATTGTCCTGTAATTACGTTTGTAGAAAAAATATTGTATGATAGAGTAAGGTGGGGCAGAAGTACGCATCTAATGTTAAATAAATTGTAATTGTTGTAAAAGTGATACTGGTCAGCCGATACACTCAATTAGTAAAAGCTACTGGCTTATTGCACCATTTAAGTATTAAGAGAATCATTCAATGTTATTATTATTCACTTAAAAAATTAAACATTATTCAGCGGTAAAATCGTACTTTTGCCCCACTAGTAAGGCAAAAATACGCGTAATGTGGGGTAAAAGATCGCAGTCAAATTAAATTTAAAATACTTCTTTATTGCAGCTTGTTTTAAAGCAAATTTGACACTAATAACAGTTAAAAAATTAAAATATCGAATATAGTTAGACATAGTGGTAATACTCCTACTCCTTCGTATAGTGAACAGTCTTCATGCCACCACTCACCACAGTAGTTACATTGCACCCAGTTGTCCTCTGGAGTTTCAAAAAATGTTTCTTTACAACCAGGACATGTTACGTCATCTTCAGAATTTTGTAAAGCTTACTTGGTTTCATTTTTTCGTTCAAATGATGTTTTGTTCAAGACTTTACCTTTGCCCTTTATATTGCTGTCACTAGCAGATTTGGCTTTTACCTGATCATCTTTTTGTTTTGCAGCAAAAACGTTTCGTTTACCCTTGTTTTTGTGTTCTTCCCTTTTTTTATTCCTTCTTCTAGTTCGTCTTTTACCGGAGTACTGGTCAAAATCATGGACTTTTTCCTCTTCTCTTCCTCAAAGTTGTGTCTTTTTTCTTTGGAAGTGGTAAAATTTGAATAGGAGAAACATATGCCACTGCAGCTGTCTCTAATTTAGAATGTTCTGCAATATTTTGTCTGTTGTCAGAGGACAAATTCCGCAAGTCTTGAAACTGTTTACCGCTTTCCCAACTGTGTCGGTTTTTTATATGCTTCGGAAAATAATGAGGCAACTTGGTATTGAGTTATAGTTCTTCCAGGATTATTAAATAACCATTGTTCGCAAGCCTGAGAATAAAACTCTTTTAAAGGTTTAAAAAAGCAGCGATCTAATGGTTGAGTTTTGTGACTACTATGCGGAGGTAAAGACAGCGTATGGATATTATTCTCGCGAGCGAATAAAACTGCGTCGAGAGAAGTATGCGACGAATGTTTATCCAAAATCAACAACGCCGGGTCAGCTACTGTGGCTTTAACATGTGTTTGAAAATGACTCATCCACTCCAGAAACAAATCACTGTTAATGTATCCCGAATCTGATGTTAGAAGAATAGAGTCAGGAGGTGCACCATCGATGAGTTCTTGTTTTCGTCTTTTCCTCGGAAAAATAACCGCTGGTGGTATGTAAGACCCTGAAGCAGACATACAACAAACTACGGTTACAGTTTGGCCTCTTTCGGCTGAGACTATCTTTCCAACTAATTGCTGTCCTTTGATGGATACAACTTTGGGCGTTTTCTTTGGAACTGTGGAGAGACCGCTCTCATCTACATTGAATATCCTTGAACTTGAAAACTTATACTTTTGATAAAAATGAAAATGTATACCATTTTTATTCATTCAGTTGCGGTGCGAAACCAAAACTGTCTTAATTTTTTTCCGTTGGAACTTTACCACGCTGCAGACGGGGGTTGTGAATTGCATAGTGTAGAATTCCTTCCCTTTAGTCTTCACTGCAGCATCCATTTGGCTTGCATATTGTCACCAGGAAATGGACCAATAAAGTTTTTCAATTAAAAATCTTTTAAAAATATTTAATTTACAAATATTTTTATTAGGTTGAAAAACTTAGTCTTTTATTTAGCAGATGCCGCTAGGCACCTACTACCATCTCGTCAGTTGCAGTGGGAGATGGATATGTCGAAGATTTTTACCTGGGCCAGAGAAAAGCAGCCTATGCAGTCTCTGATGAACCTCTAACAAGAGGTGAAATCGTCGATAAGAGTGCTGGCTGCACTCTCTGATCTGAGTAAAAATTAAGACAGTTTTGGTTTCGCACCGCAACTGAATGAATAAAAATGTTATATATTTTCATTTTTATTTTTATATTAGTATTACTCCTAGAGTAACTAGGTCCATTTTCCGTTGGAACTTTACCACGCTGCAGACGGGGGTTGTGAATTGCATAGTGTAGAATTTCTTCCCTTTAGTCTTCACTGCAGCATCCATTTGGCTTGCATATTGTAGAAGCCTTGGAGGTTGTCACCAGGAAATGGGCCAATAAAGTTTTTCAATTAAAAATCTTTTAAAAATATTTAATTTACAAATATTTTTATTAGGTTGAAAAACTTAGTCTTTTATTTAGCAGATGCCGCTAGGTACCTACTACCATCTCGTCAGTTGCGGTGGGAGATGGATATGTCGAAGATTTTTACCTGGGCCAGAGAAAAGCAGCCTATGCAGTCTCTGATGAACCTCTAACAAGAGGTGAAATCGTCGATAAGAGTGCTGGCTGCACTCTCTGATCTGAGTAAAAATTAAGACAGTTTTGGTTTCGCACCGCAACTGAATGAATAAAAATGGTATACATTTTCATTTTTATTTTTATATTAGTATTACTCCTATAGAGTAACTAGGTCCATCTTCCGTTGGAACTTTACCACGCTGCAGACGGGGGTTGTGAATTGCATAGTGTAGAATTCCTTCCCTTTAGTCTTCACTGCAGCATCCATTTGGCTTGCATATTGTAGAAGCCTTGGAGGTTGTCACCAGGAAATGGGCCAATAAAGTTTTTCAATTAAAAATCTTTTAAAAATATTTAATTTACAAATATTTTTATTAGGTTGAAAAACTTAGTCTTTTATATTTTTCAATTAGTAATTTTAGGTTATCAAAATATAAGTCGATTTGCACTTTGTTAAAGCCCATTGCTCTGGCTACGCTCGTTTTCGATGGTGTTCCTAATGAAAGCCTATGTCGTTTTAGGAAACTGTATGCTCAATATTTCCCTTTCATTTTCTTTTCTTTTGAAAACACGTGAGCGATCCCATTCTGGTCAGCGTATTGAAAAGATAATTTTCTCAAGCTTTTTAGTGTAAGGCCATAAAACACTTTTTCCAAATTTTTTGCATATTCAGCTAACTTGTTTTCTTGATCGGCATTGAATACAGACTTAAATTAGCCGATTAACGCCACAGTCTAACTTCAAGCGTTTTCTAAGCGCACCCTCTGAAAATCTCAGCTGGCTAGCAACCTGACGTTTAGATAATCTGGTTTGAAGTAACTGCTCAGCTCTGGTGAAAATTTCGGGAGTAATGGGAGTTCGTTCAGATTTCCGTTTATAGTTTGTAACAACAAGAAACATCTAAATTAGTTAGTTAAAACATTGGAGTTCAATCTAGATTGTGTAATCAACTATTCTAAATGAGAAATAAGCCACAATTTAATTAAAAAACATTATTTTATTTTTATTTGGACAACGACGTAATATTTGGACGTCGAAACGATAATAAAATAATTTTTTTAGTTAAATTGTGGCTTATTTCCCATTTAGAATAGTTGATTACAAAAATGACACAAGGAAATAGCTTCAGAACAACATTAGATATTGTGTGGGGCAAAAGTTCGCAGCGTACTCTTGCCCCAGAACTGCATGCGTAGTGTTGCCCCAAACGGCATTTGAATTTGGCGCCATAGATTGAATAGAAATATTTAACCACGGCTATCGGCTTTCAACGACAATTTGAAGGTTAAGCATTGTTATTTATGATGTAGGTATTGATTCTTCGATAATTACGATTTAAAACAAATTACACTTAAAAATATATTGAATGAAAACAATATCAATAACATGGTTGGAATAACTTACCTCATTTTCAAACGTATTTTTGGCACAATCACTATGCAATTGTTTATGTAGTTTCAGTGTGTCAAGCTACTCACGTCTCGACAAAGGCCACTCTACGTCTGCGTATTAGTTAGAAATGGCTGATGCGTACTTTTTCCCGCCACGTACTTTTGCCCCACCTTACTCTATCCGTGTTAAATAGTATATTTTTAAGGCACTCACGTGAATTGATCATTCTGCAAACTTTCACATGCGTGCCTTAAACGTGTACTTTTAACACTTAGTATATCATAAATAACTATTATGTCTTTAACTCGTGTTTTGGTTAAGACATATAGGAATTACAACAAGTAGTGGATCAAATCAGAGGGAATGTGATAATATACTGCGAGGCATAAGTTAGGAATATAGAAAATTATGCTCATTTTCATAGTTGATTTTTTCGTGAACTGATTAACGGATTCCGCTATTTTTTTATTGTTTTAGATTTTTCTTTGATATTTACACACTTGGGCAAATGTTTAGTCAAACTTCTTTTTTGTAGTTATACCAGGTGGAAGAATAGAAATGTTTTTCTTATGTTAAGTTTGAGACGCCCTGTACGGAGGACAAGGTACAAATGAGGGTATACATCGAAATCGCATTGTAGTCTTATGTTTGGTGAACAATTTTTTTTAAATGTCCCTAATATCTTTCGAAATAAAGAAAATAGACGGTTAATTCTTTAACATGTGTTTTAACTGAATCAAAAAGTTTGAGACGCCCTGTTGGGATGTCATACATTGAAATTATGTGATAGTCTCATATCTTGTGAACATTTTGTTTGTTTAATTCCTCTGATAAGTTTAATATCAACGATACTAGACGGTTTAATAATATGTGTTTAATATGTGTTTAAACTGACGACATGCGATACGTGAGGATACAATGTCTTATCATATCACTAAGATTTTTTTTATTTATTTAAAAGTATTTTGCAATCTATTGAGTATCAACAATAAATGAAAGTAATGACAATGGCTAAGAACAAGAAGGATTTTACCCACTGGTAAAATCAAAGTACAATTTTTATAAAGTTGTATAGAAATAATTACATTTAATAACTACTATCTAATTAGTTCACAAGTTTACTGGAAATGGTAAGTCCAGTGGTTTAAATCTCTTAACCAACGTTGTTCTTGGGAATTGTCTAGGAGGTTAAGTGCAAACTGGTTTACCTACATGATCCTCCAACTTGGCAATGTATGCAGCAGTACATTTTTTGATGACTTCTTTTACAATATCCATTTTAAGGTCTCGATGAATAATTCTGTTGTTGTTGTTGATGTACCAAGGTGCATTAGTGATGGTCCTGAGGGTTTTTCATTGAAAGCGTTGGATGATTTTGATGTTGGAGTGACTGACTGTTCCCCATAGTTCCAACCCATATGTCCAGATTTGCATAGGTATTGCCTTATAGAGCAGAAATTTATTATCCAGAGATAGTCTTGATGAACGGCTCAATAACCAATAAATATTTCTTAATTAGAGACCTAGTTGCTTTCTCTTGATCCAGATATGTTTCCTCCATGTGAGAGTTCTGTCCAAATGAATAACAAGATATTGTACCTCGTTGGCCGATGGTAATTGATGATTGTTTAAAGTTACAGGAGAACAGGTTCCTCTTCGTGTTGTAAAATAACATGAATAGATTTTCCTTCATCGAGTTTCATTTTCCATTCCAAAAACCAATCTTGTATTATGCCTAGATACGCTGGAAGGAGAATATATGCCTAGATAAATTGGGTCAGTATGAGAGGCTAGGATTGGAGTATCGTCGGCAAATATTCCTTGCATCATTTATTCTGTAGGTGGTCTCTCCTCTAGTGGTTTCTGAAGAGTTGGAGGTATAGCTGCGGTAAACAACAGATACAAGGTAGGTCACAGCACGCTACCCTGTAGTACTTCAGCTTTGATAGAATAGAGTTTGGAAGTTGCATCTTGATATTTTAATAAAATAACACCTACCTGACAAATATGATTCAATAAGATAAAATTATTTCCTACATAGTGCGAAAGGAACAGAGTGTTTAAAGAAAAAATATGTGTAATGTATCTCTCGCTTCAAATAACCTCCACGTAGACACCAATTCCGTACTTAATCTCAAGAAAATTCCACCCAAAACATTACACAGCCTCCATTAAACAATTTCGTCTCTCTTACGTTGCACTGTACATACCGCTTACTAAATTTTGACGGGAAATAAGCCATAATTTTACTAAAAAATTGATTTTATTAACGTTTCGACTAAAAACTAGTTAATTGCAAAATTGTCACAGTAACGTTAACATTCCGCTTACTGTTTACGTTATGTGCCTTTCTGTTTTAAATGTTGTGTTATAACTGTTATTTTTTACTGTTAACTTAATTTTGTTTCAGTTAAAACACATGCTAAAGGTAAAATCACATATTTCCTTTGTTTCTAAAGTTATCAGGGACATTCGAAAAGCAAAATATTCCGAAAACATAAGACTACAATTTCCTGTTTTCAGGGTGTCTCAAACTTAACATAAGAAAAACATTTCTTTTTATTTACCCGGTAAAGGTTAAAATAAAGTTTAAGTCAACTTTTGCCCAACTGTGTAAATACCAAAGAAAATCTTACATAAAAAAATAGCGGAATCCATTAATCCGTCAACAAAAAAAATCAACTATGAAAATGAGCATAATTTTCTTGATCCCTAACTTATGCCTCGCAGTGTACCTGGGAAATTTACCGCTTGAATAAGCAACTAAACTTTACCACCAATGGGAACACAAAATTTTACGAAAACCTCCAAAAAAATAAAGGACGATAATACAATTCTACATCCCCTCCATTTTACAAAAATTGGGAAATACGGGATGAAAAATATTTTCTAGGGGTGAAAAAATATACGTTCAAAATAAGTCCAAAATTGGATAAAGTGACTAATTCTAAGTAACTTTTGTTCTATAGAGTTTTTTAGAATAGAATAGAATAGAATAGAAATATGCTTTATTGTCACTGAAAATTTTTACAATTTTATGGACAAAGCTTACATACAGTCAAAAGAAAACATAATATCAATAACAAACTACAATTTACTAAAATTAGATAACTCGTCAATATATGTACAGAATAATATAAGATATAAAAGCCAAGACAAAAACAATTTATTGCAAAATTTATATAAATTGCAAACTGAACATACTTACACAAATAAAATAAAATACATAGGGAACTGACAAGTTTATGCTACTGCGTATGAAACCCAATTTTCTTAGTAGTTATTCATTCTTCTTCTATTAAATAGTATGGTCTTTTAGATAGAGAGGGTTTTGTCATTTTACGGAACTTTGGGAAAGATGTTGCAGATTTAAATTGTAACGGGAGATGGTTGTACAGTTTCTTTGCGGAATATAATATAGATTTCTTTACCAACTCAGTGGATGGAATCGGTAAATAAATGTCAAAGATTGAATTTCTGGTGGAGTAAAGATGATTGGGCCTTGCTGGAAAGACATGACGGTGTTTACGAATTAAACAAACCGTTTCTAGAATATATAAAGATGGTAGTGTTAAAATTCCGTGATCTCTGAAGTAACTTCTGCAATGTGTAGATCTTCTGAGGCCAAACAGATATCTTATTGCTCTTTTTTGCAATTTAAAAATAACATCAAATTGAGCAGCTGTACTAGAACCCCAAAAAGGAAGACCATATCGAAGATGAGACTCGAACAACGAAAAATATATTATTTTAGAAGATGACAAATTGAGTTCCCTTGAGACAGATCTTATTGCATAGCAAGCTTAGGTAGTCTAGGGCGCATCTGTTTTGAGATAGACGTTGAGAGGTGACTCAAATTTTTTTGTAGAAATTGCTTGGAAATAAATCAAATAATAATATTTGAGTTATCCTCCCTCTCAAAAAGGTCCGGAACATTGTTTAAATAATCAAAATGTCAAAAAATTAAAGGAAAATTCGATTTTTTTTTGGTTTTTTGAATATAACTGTAAAAGTATTCATTTCCGAGAAAAGTTTTACTGACATAAAAGTTGCGTAATTAAATTTCCTATAATATAGAATTGGTAAAAAATTTTAAAAATAGTCACCCTTGTTGCAAAAAATAGTCACCCTTGTAAAAATAGCAATAATTGCGAAAAACAATACAAAAACAAGTATTCGCATTTTACGTTTTTCAACCATTTGTGCTACACTTAGGACCTTCATATTTCACCCAGAAAAACTTTATGATACCGTAAAATAATACTGTAAATTTCATTAATATCGGTTCAATAGATTTTGCAAAATAAATTTTGCAATCCAGCTTTCGCAATAAAAATTCATTTTTCAAAATGTTACAGGACTGAAAATAAAGCAGATAGCAAGTTGAAATTTTTTTTGCTTATAGAAGTGTACTGTACCTTTTATTTGCAATTTACAAAATTAAAATCGATTAATTACTACGGCGTCAGAAATTTTTTTAAATAAACATTAATTTTTGGTGCTACCACACAAGTTAATTTCCACCAAAATTTCTTCTAATCTTTATCTAATATATTATTTTCTTACTCTATATTTTGTTGTATTTTAATATTTTAATTCCACAAAAATCAAACTAATTTTATTATTGTTTATGAAATATTGTTTAAAAAATTGCATATGTTTAAAAATAATAAACTTTTATTCTCTAAGTTAAAATATATAAACAATAAAGTTTTTGCTAATAAAAGTTTTATTTCAAAGGATAGAGTATGTGTTTTTATTTTGCAATAAACAAATTTATTTATTTATACCGAAATGTAATAAAAATTAAAATGTATCAATCATTATCAAAGGTCATTGGAATGCCCAATAATAGCAAACTATCCGCTGTCCTGCGCGTAGCACCAATAATGAATGTTTATTTCAAAAATTTCCTGACGCCGTGGTAGTTAATCGATTTTAATTGTACAAAATTGAAAATAAAAGGTACAGTACACTTCTATGCGCAAAAAAAATTTTAACTTGTTATCTGCTTTATTTTCAGTCCTGTAACATTTTGAAAAAATGAATTTTTTTTGCGAAAGCTAGATTGCAAAATTTATTTTGCAAAATCTATTGAACCCATCTTAATGAAATTTACAGTATTATTTTATGGTATCATAACGTTTTTCTTGGTGAAATAAGAAGGTCCTCAGTGTAGCACAAATGGTTGAAAAACGTAAAATGCAAATACTTGTTTTTGTATGTTTTTTTTTCGCAATTATTGCTATTTTGCAACAAGGGTGACTATTTTTTAAATTCTTAACTAATCCTATATTGTAGGAAATTTAATTGTACAACTTTTATGTCAGTAGAAATTTTCTACGAAATGAATATTTTATAAGTTATAATCAAAAAACCAAGAAAAAAATCGAATTTTTCCTTCATTTTTTGACATTTTGATTATTTAAACAATGTTCCGGACCTTTTTGAGAGGGAGGGTAACTCAAATATTATTATTTGATTTATTCTCAAGTAATTTCTGCAAAAAAATTTGAGTCACCTCTCAACGTCCAAATGTGCTAATATTTTTACAGATGAGCCCTGGTCTAAGGAGAGTTTCTTACTTAACGAATCGATATGAGGGGACCATTTGAGGTTGCTGTCTAAAAAAATACCAAGAAATTTTACAGAAAAAACGGTACTGACCTGGCTGTTATTAAGAGGCAAAGGTTGAAGAGCTCCTTTATAGGATAATGCTACTGTTTTATTTACGTTAAAAGAGAGTACATTAGAGTAAGACCAGGTCTTTATCGTCAGTAGATCCGAAGTTATAGTTTCATGAAGAGATGCAATAGTTGAGTTGCTCCAAGTGATACTGGTATCATCAGCAAAAAGAAAAATTTTCCCATCGATTTTTAAATTAGTGATGTCATTTATAAAGATAAGGAACAGAAGAGAACCCAATACTGAACCTTGTGGTACTCCACATACAATGTTTTTGAGACTAGAGTCAGTATCATTTTGCTCTAACTAGTTGTTTCCTATTGTTCAAGTAGGATTGGAACCAATTTAAAGAAATACCTCGAATTCCATAGAAATTTAGTTTTGTAATCAAGATGTCGTGATTTACACAATCAAAAGCTTTGGCATAGTCGCAGAAAACAGTGGAAGTATAAAGATTATTGTTTAGTGCTTGGTAAACCTCATGTAGTACAGAAAACATGGCATCAGTGGTACAATTATTTGTTAAAAAGCCGAACTGATTTTGTGATAAAATGTTATTATCAACTATTAATGACATAAGTCGAGTTTTAATGAGTCTCTCAATAATTTTGGAGAGTACCGGTAGTAAGGCAATAGGTCTATAGTTGCAGGCATCAGATTTTTCACCACCCTTATGAAGAGGAATAATAATGGCTGTCTTTAATCACTCTGGAAATTTACCTTTTTCGAAGGAATCATTAATTAGAGAGACGAGGATTTCCAACACATTTTCTGTGAGATTAGAGAAAATTTTTCACTGAGTTAATACTTTTCGAGTTATTTGCGAGTGAATACGTTCATTTTTAACAAAAAAAAAACATGTTTTGGACGGTTTTTCGCAGATAACTCAAAAAGTAAGTATTTTAGCTAAAAAAATATTCTTAGCAAAAATATATCTTATATAAAATTAAAAAGAAATGGTTTATCCATGAGGTCTGTATACCCAGTAGAAGCAGAGTTGTAGCTAATGAAAGGTAAATAAAAGTAAGTTCAAAAACGGAGAACTTTAGGGGAAAAATTCATTACAACTTAAAGGTTTATTTTTGTTTTTTAAAAAACTTCTAACATTAAAAGTAAGTGAGTTACGCTCAAATTATTGTTGGTCCTTTTTATTTTTTGGTAAAAAATCGGGAAAATCACCCTCTAATTAGCTTCCCAAATAAAATTAATCGTTACTACATTATTAACTAACTAATCAATTTAAGAAAGTTGCAATATTTCTCCGCTATTCGAGCACGATCGTTTCTCAATTCCCTTCCAAGTACTTCCACACCGCGAATAGATTATTTGCTTGAGTTGCAAATTAAACGAAAATAAATAAACTAACTTTTGCGTCCAAAAACGTAAATATGCCTGATGTGGAATTATAGAACTTACAACGAGGGAAGATTATTGGTCTTGTGGAGAAAGTAATGTTCTCAGAGGGACATAGCTGTAGAGCTAGGCGTAATACAGGGCGTTCTGTCCAAAACCTATGCTAGGTAACAGGAACTAGGAAAGCTCAAAAATAAAGCAAGGGAAAGTCGCCAAAGGTAATAACGGCTCTCCAAGATCGTTTAATTGTCCAATCAGCTGGAAGATACCCAACCATTTCTCACCTGCAGCTCCAAAGGCAGCTTTTGGAAGCTACAGGTGTAGCTGTAACTGTGGAAACTACGGGATGTAAGGGATAGTAATGCGCAACGTATAGCCTCTCCTATCCAAATATCAACCTCACCTTCCCGCGTGATGATCTTGATTCTGGTCATCCGGTGCATCTTGCTAGATAACAAACGAGGCTCTGACGTCCGAGTGATTGCCGGTATATGCAATCCCCCACTTACCTACCAACGGCTTCGGGTGGATGAGTTGGTAAGTGGTAAGGACACTCTTTTGTCCTAGGGTTGGGAAACTGGCCCTAAAGGCGGATGAACCGAGAACTAGGTCAACGGCGTAAGGATGTAGAAGGCAAGGAGAAACCACTACATTAAATATCCATATGGATATCTCTTGTACGTCTATCATGGCTACAGCTTTGAGAGTGAAGACTACTGATCATGTATATCGGAGTGCAAGATCCGGCAGGGGAGGAATAACAACACAGAACCATGGGGCCTTCCAGGTTGTTAGCAAGCGAAACCCCCAAGTAAAAGGAAAGGATACGCCTAGAAAAATTAAGCAGTATTAAAATATGCACCTGGAACGTCAAGACCATGTACGAAGCAGGCAAAATTTATAATGCCATCCATGAAATGGAAAGACTGAATATTGATATAATGGGCATCAGTGAAATGCGATGGCCTGACGCCGGAAAATGTCAAATAAACGAGCACCAAGTATATTACTCTGGAAATACAGAAGGTCAGCATAAGCATGGCGTCTGAATAATTTTAAATAAACAAATAAAAAAATACGTTACGAATTGTGTTCCAATATCCGAGAGAATCATGCTCATTCAATTGGATTTATTCCCAGCAAAAACCAACATAATCCAAATATACGCACCCACAGCAGACAAATCAGATGAAGTAATAGAGGCTTTTTATAACGATTTTGAGGAAAGTCCTAAGTAAGTTAAAAACCAATGAAGTAACGCTAGTTATGGGTGACTTTAATGCCAAAATCGGTAAGGGTAGTTATAGTGAAGTAATAGGTTCATGGCGTTTGGGTGAGCGAAATGAGAGAGGAGAACGCCTACTCACATTTGCTATGGAAGAAGAGTTGGTAATCACCAATACACTCTTCAAATTACCATACAGAAGGTTGTAAACATGGCGTTCACCCGGTGACACGCCAGAAAATCTCATAAGAAACCAGATTGACTATATTTTAATAAATAAAAGATTCAAAAACTCCATAACATCAGTGAAAACCTACCCTGGTGCAGATATTAAGTCAGACCATAACCCACTTGTCGGTAAGTTTCGTCTGAAATTTAAAAAAGTCCACAAACCTAATTCTATAAGATACGATCTCAAACAACTAAGAGATGATGACATAAAGCAAGAAGTACGGGAATATCTGAAGAACAACATATCTAAGTCAGAAGTAGTTAATGATGTTAGTTATCCTAATTATCTATAAGTTTCATCGGTGCGAAGTTCTCATTTTTGAAAAAAATTGGGTTCAAAATAAAACATTTTTTTTATTTTGAAAAAGAATGGAATTTTATATGGAATTAACTTAAAAATTATTAGTAATACCAAAAATCTCAAAGAGTAATAAATTGTACGTTTTGCTTTTCTGAATATTTTTGATTTTTTGTTTTCTTGTTAGACAAAAATTGGTTATGCTATGGCTGTTCAAAATTTTCCTAAACTCGTGATTAGTTACTCGTTCAAGCCATTGTAACTACAGCTTTTTCAAAAATAAGCACTTTGAACCGATGAAACTTACAGATCATACAAATAATACATAAGCAAAGTAACTTGTCAAGTGGTAATGATAAAATTTATTTGTGATGCTAATTAGGGGGTGATTTTCGTGATTTTTTTACCAAAAAATAAAAGGGACCAACAATATTTTGAGCGTAACTCAATTACTTTTAATGTTAAAAGTTTTTTTAAAAAACAAAAATAACCTTTTTTAAAACGCTTTAAAAAAGCTAACATGAATTTTCCCTGAAAAGTGCTCTGTTTTTGAGTTATTTCGCATTGAAATATTCTATTTGGAATTTGACGAAGAAGGATCTACTTTTCATTAGCTACAACTCTGCTTCTACTGGGTCTACAGACCTCATGCATGACCAATTTTTTCAATTTTTTATAAGCTATATTTTTGCTAAGAATATTTTTTTCGATAAAATAATTACTTTTTGAGTTATCTCCGAAAAACCGTCCAAAAACATGTTTTTTGTTAAAAATGAACATATTCACTTGCAAATAACTCGAAAAGTATTGACTTAGTGAAAAAACTCTATAGATCAAAAGTTGTTTAGAATTAGTCATTTTATCTAATTTTTGGTCTTATTTTGAATGTATATTTTCCACCTTCGAGAGGGGGTAATCCCCTCCAGACAGTTTCAACTACCTATTCCCAAATTTTCATCCTTCCTTTTTTTTTTTGAGGTCAGATTGTTCTATGATCGGGCTACAAGATCAACACAAATATACATTCAATAATATCAGTCGACAAAGCTCTACGATAGATTATAATATAATCAACAGGTATATCTTGTCATCAAAAATAATGGACATAAGATGCCTCAACTCAGCAGATGTAGGTAGCGACCATAATTAGCGACTCCTTAGCGAATCCCCTTAGCGACCATAATACTTCGCACCCCAGAGAGCGACACCAACACAAACCAAAATCAAAGTCGAAGGACTAAATACGGAATCCATGCAATCATTATACACAAAGCAGAGCAGAAGCATATTCAAACCTATACGATCAACCTGATACCAGGGAAGGCGAAAAACTAATTCACGAAAAGGATGTCAAAAAGAGATGGAGAAAGTACTTTGACAGCTGGAGTTAACTGTGGAGTTAACGGAGATAGTAACAGCAATGGTCACCTAAATTACAAACGCGGAAGTGGCTCAAACGCTTAAAAAATAAAGAAAGGTAAAGAATTCGGGCCAGATGATATCCCTGGGGAAGTATGGAGAGCATTGGGAAACACAGGAAGAAGTTGGCTAGCACGACTATTTAATATAATTATGGAAGTTGGACAAATGCCAGACTAGTGGAGAAGCAGTATACCTCTTTACAAAACAAGGGAAATATACAACAACGTAAAAACTACAGTACTATTAAACTACTTAGTCACACCATGAAAATATGGGAAAAGTAATTGATAGCCGGATACGTGAAGAAACCGAAATATCCAAGAAAATCATGCATCAAGCGTCAATTTGGCTTTATGCATGGAAAACTAACCATGGATAACATTGGATGACCGATAAAATACTAGAACTTATTCAACAAAGAAGAAATTGGAAAAACAAAGACGAGATTCGGTATAGAGAGATATATCGACAAATAAGATACGAGGTTAAGCGAGCAAAAGAGGACTGGATGGAACAAAGATGTCGTGAAATGGAAGAACTACAAAGAAAACATGACGAGTTTAATATACATAAAAAGCTTAAAGAAATTACCTACACTCAGAGAAAAGAACTCCTCACTTTATGAGAAACTCCAAAGGTAACATAATTCTCGACTTGGATGAAAAAAAGGAAGAATGGACTAACTATATAAAAGAGCTCTTCCTGGATACGAGGCCACCACTTCACACCACAAAGTATACGAATACTGGTCCTAGTATTTTAAAAGCGGAAGTAGAGAAAGCCATCAAACAGAGCAAAAATGGGAAATCTCCAGGCCCTGACCAAATACCATCAGATCAAACTTCTGGATGACGACAATGTCTCACAATTAACAAACATTTATAACCATATATACGAGACTGGAATGATGCCACAGATATGGTTGGAGTCTACATTTATTCCACTCCCAAAAAAACCTAATACATCATCATGTAAAGACTTTAGACTAATCAGTCTCATGAGCCACTCTCTCAAGCTACTTCTTAAGATAATTCTTAATAGAATCAAGCAGAAATGTGAAGAGACAATGGGAAACAAACAATTCGGTTTCAGAGAAGGATTGGGAACAAGGAAAGCTTTGTTCTCAATGTTAACATTACTTCAACGATCATGGGAAGTACAGAAAGCAATTTACGTCTGCTTTATAGATTTTGAGAAGGCGTTTGATAGAGTTCAACATGATAGGTTGTTTGAATATCTAGAAATGATTGGAATAGATGATAAAGATCTGAGACTTTTACAACATCTATATTGGAATCAAGAAGCTTCTTATCTGGTAGACGGCAAAGAAACAGACAAAATTTGCATTCAAAGAGGTGTCAGACAGGGTTGTGTGTTATCCCCAACTTTGTTTAACGTATACTCAGAAATAATTTTTAATGAAGCCTTGGAAGGACAATGTGGAGTTCGAATCGGGGGAGAAACTATTAACAACATCAGATATGCAGACGACACCGCGATCATGGCTGAAAATATCGAAGATCTTCAATTCCTTATTGATCGAGTCACTAGAGAATGCTCCAATAACGGACTTAACATAAATGCAACAAAGACAAAGTTACTTGTGGTTAGTAAACAAGACGTCGGCCCTATACAACTAATTGTCAGTGATGAATCAATAACAAAAGTTAACCATTTTAAATACCTAGGATGTTGGATAAACGAGACACTAAATCCGGATGAAGAAATTAAAACTCGTATAGAAATTACAAGAGGAGCATTTATGAAACTTAGATCTATTCTGAGCAACTCTCAGCTGAACTTACAACTAAGAATCAAGTTCCTAAAATGTTATGTGTATCCTGTATTACTATATGGATGTGAAACCTGGATCATGAAGGTTAACATGATGAACAAATTAGAAGCCTTTGAGATGTGGTCGTATCGTAGAATGCTCAGAATATCTTGGGTTCAACGCATTTCAAACAGAGAAGTCTTAAACAGAGTAGGTCAAGGCAAAGGTGACTTAATGAAGATGATAAAAAAGAGAAAACTTGAATATCTGGGGCATATAATGAGAGGTAGCAGATACAGGATGCTGCAGTTAATACTCAATGGAAAGATCGACGGAAAAAGAGGAATTGGTCGAAAGAAATATTCATGGCTCCGAAACCTTCGTCAATGGACTGGCTTATCAGCAGATCAATTGTTACATGCCGCACAAGATCGAGAACGATATCGGCAAATTGTTATGGAAGCTACCCACGCCTAAAAATTTGGGCACGGTACTTAAAGAAGAAGATGGACAAATAGAGGAATAAAGAAAGAAACGCTCATACGGTATTTATTGATCTTGAGAAAGCATATGATAGAGTTCCTCGAGAGATTCTGTGCAATAAGAAAAGAGTCCCTGGTGAAAATGTAAAGATTGTGAGAGATATGTATGAGGGAGTAACGACGAGTGTTAGGACAGGTGTGGAAGAGACTGATAAATTTCATGTGTAAGTGATGTAGTTTTAAAAGGAAATAGTGAAAGAGACTTAGCACAAAAGTGGAACACTCGAACAGTGGAGACAAATTCTAGAGAAAAAAAGGTTTAAAACTTAGTAGGGCAAAAACAGAGTATTTGGAATGTATGTTTAAAGATGGAGTTACTACAGATAAAATGGTATTTTTGGATGGTGAAATAATTGTGAAAAGCAATAGTTTTTAAGTACCTAGGATCGGTATTACAGAGTAATGGAGAAATAGATGGAGATACATGCAGTAGAATTAGGGCTGGATGGATGAAGTAGAAGGAAGCAAGTGATGTGTTGTGTGATAGAAAAATTCCAATAAAGCTGAAGAGAAAATTCTATTAAAACAGCCATAAGGCCGACTATGATACACGGAACTGAATGTTGGGCAGTGAAAAAGAAATAAGAACAACGAATGCATGTGGCGGAAATGAGAATGCTTAGATGAATGAGTGGAGTGACAAAAAAGGATAAAATTAGAAATGAGTATATTAGGGGAAGTATAGGTGTGGCTCAAATTAATGCCAAAATGAGAAAGCATAGGTTAAGATGGTTTGGTCATGTTCAGCATCGAGACGTTAATCACCCAACAGAATTGCTGAAGTGCAGATTACTGGAAAGAGTAGGAGAGGAAGACCAAATAAGACCTGAGGGGAGACGATTAGGGAGGAAATGTTGGTAAATGGGAGTAATGTTAATATGACCCAAGATAGAGTTTTGTGGAGAAATGCAATTGGGGAAGCCGACCCCGCATAGGGATAAGGCAAAGAGAATGATGATAAGAAATTAGTGGTGTTTTGCGTTCTTTTTATAATGTTACTTACCTCTCTTTGTTCCTGTAATTTTCTTCGAAGCTCAAACTCCCTTTGTTTTTTCCAAAGGTCCATTCCTTCTTTAATAACACGTTCCTCAAAAGCTTTTCGCTCCATTTTTCTACTTGTTTGAACGGACTCATCGACTAGCATGACTGAAACTCTTAAACGTAAGATTTTATAATGGAATATATTTATTCATTTATGAAATAAATCTAAACTGTACTTTATATTTTTTCATAAAATGTTTTATGTTCCAAAAGTCCAGTCGGGTTAGACGAAAAAAGGCACATGCATAGCAAGGCCTTGCATGGCGGTCTGCCCCAAAATTTTCGTTATTGTCAGCCGCCATCATGATTTTAAGGAACCGTTGAAAATAGCCGTTTTTGCTCAATATATCCACCATTTTCAACTTTTCGATAAAAACGGTAAGGATGTAAATTGTTGAAAATCCGATTTTTTACTTTTTTTACAATTTTTTTCAGCGGTCAAAATTTTACGAGTTAAGAGAAAAATAGCGTAAGGGTGTAGCATAATGATTGAATTGTATCTCGTTAACTTTACGACATACCTACAGTACGTACATTTTAGATACCGTTGCACGTCATCCGCGTCATAGCAGGTGACGTCACACGATACCAACACGAAATATTTAAGTGGTAGGTCTGTTTCTTTTTAGAATCGTTTAGCGGAGTACACTTTGCAGCCACTAGACATATTTAATTATATACGCGTAGAAATAATATTGGAAGATTTCTATTATTCTAAATTTAAAAAACCATACCCTAACTTGTTTCATTTAATTTGTATAAGGGGAATATAAAGCGTTTTTAAAAAGCACACTTGCTCGGATTACACTCTACCTGAATTCGAAAAAAGAAGACAGTTATTTGACAGTTGAGGTATTGTCACTTAAGATTTCTTTTTATTCTTTACTATAAGTATTTGTTTTATTATATTTATTGTTTTTATACTTAAGAATATACTTAACGTAATTAATATATTTAACGAAAGATTATAACTTAATTCTTGTTGACTATTTCAATGTTTTTATTTATTTACACTAAATATTAATTTGTTTTGTTGTATAATCCATTCCGCAATATTTATGCGATATATTTGATTTAAAACGAATTCAAGAATTTTTTGTAATCGGGGAACAATATCAACTTCGATCTCTGACGTAGAGAATGACGTGCAACGATATGTATATTGTAGGACTGTAATTTTACATAAACAGAAATGGAGCAAATTGTATTTTATAAAATATTGATCTCTTTCATTTTTTTTTAAATACGTATAAGATGGAATAACTTACGAAAGCATCACTACAGCAACCAATTTGTGGCAATAATATTAAAAAACCCTGAGGATAAAAAAGCTACTAGTCCAGTCGGGTTAGACGAATAACAGGCCTAACCTTGCATTAGGAGCTGCCCCAAATTTTATTTTTCTAATCTTTAGGGGGGCCAATAGTAGTGTAAATTTAAAATCTCGACTGAAGTCCGCCGTTGAGTTAGCCGCCATCTTGATTTTAAACGAGAACCGTTTTTGCTCAATATTTCCGCAATTTTCAACTTTCCGACAAAAAGTATAACAACCAAAATTGTTAAAAATGTGATTTTCTATTATTTCTATTGTTACAATTTTTTCGTGCCTTCGATATTTTCCGAGTTATGGCGGAAAATAGTGACAGAGCATAATTATTGAATTATCTCGTTTATTATTAGTTTACGACAAAAATGTTCCTATACAAAAATAGAGAGAATTAAATTCCACATAATTTTAATCCCTTTCATTTTTTGCTAAAGTCAATATTTAAGGTAGTACGTATGAGATAATGGCGCGAGCGTAAGACCCTATTGATTTTGAAGCAATTGTTTTTGTTCAATATCTACGCTATTTTCAACTAAAATTGTTTCAAATATGATTTCCTACATTTTCTTTAATTTTTTTCATGTGGTTGATACTTTCCGAGTTACGTGGGAAAATAGTAAAAAGTGGTTGGGGAGCATAATTACTTAATTGAATCTTGTTTCAGAGCTGCCCCAAATTTTATAATTCTATCCTTTAGGGGAGATCAATAGTAGTGTAAATTTAAAATCTCGACGGAATTCCGCGGTTGCATTAGCCGCCATATTGATTTACTAACAACGGTAGTTACTAAAATTATTGAAAACGTAATTTCCCACAATTTCTTTTCGACAATGTTTTTATGCGATTGATATTATCCGAGTTAAGGGGGGAAATGGTGAAAGCGGAGGGGAAGCATAATTATTGAATTGTCTCATTTATTATTAGCTTTACGACATAATTTTCTTTTCTCTGATTCTGGCTTTGGTTTAGAACTAGAACCTTTAGCCACGTAACTGTATAACTTATCACTATCAGGGGAGTAATGTGTAGTGTGTGTGTTGAGTAAGTGTCTTGTTACTTTGCAGAGTCGACGTCATTGTCTTTGCAAAGAGACGCTAATTGTTTCCGAACGTCTGCGGTCCCTCTTTACGACATAATTGTACATAAACAAAAATAAAGAGTGTTGTTCTGAAGCTATTTTCTTGTGGCATTTTTATAATCAAGTATATTCAAATGGGAAATAAGCCACAATTTTACCTAAAAATGATTTTATTAACGTTTCGACGCCCAAGTCGGGTGTCGTTGTCAAAATACAAAATAATATTAAATAAACAAAATGTTGTTGCTTAGTAAAAAATTCTTCTAATAATTTATTTAATCTGACTCATTTATATCGGCAATTCAGACACGTATTATACATTTTAAAGTAGACGACTTTAAAAATGATATTGCCAATATTGATGAGTTGCGTTCCTGGGACGACTTTACTAAAAGATAGTTCATTCGATTACATGAAATCAATCCCAACTCAAGAATAGCCGCCACAAAAAATCATAGCATGTGATCTGTCTTTAAAAAGACAACCAAATGCAACGGTGGTACTGAAATTCTCGCGTTAGAGATTCCATAGTAAATCACGAGGGAAAACCAGGAAAAACCTCGTGATACTATCCCGACATCGCAAGTATTTGGGTTTACATTTAGTTTACTCTCAAAACTAATACCAAATTCTGACTTGATATTTTAAATTTTAAATAATACTAAAATACTAAATATGTACTAACTCGATATGTTACTGATTTACTAATTGTGGTATTTTCTTTCTATTGAATTCCTCCTTTAGTATGGGTAACCACATCCTACTGCATTCTACCGAGGAATTTGCGACACAATTGGTTTCATTTAGCATAATTAGAGCCGCTTCTTTGATTTTTCTCTTTTTACTATCTGCTTCTTTTAGGACTATACTTGAATCTCTCCACTGAACTCTATGTTCATTATCCCATGCGTGTTGACATATTTGAGATCTATCAAATTCTCTATTTTTTATATAAGACTGATGTTCATTTACTCTAACGTCTAATGGTCTTGACGCTTCACCTATATAAAATTGTTCGCATTCACAAGGTATTTTATAAATACAATTCTTTGTTCTTTCTTGTTCACTGTTACACTCAAAAAAATTTAGTTCGTAATATTGATTAACAGTGATTATTGAATAGTATTTCGTTCTCACAACAATTTAATTTGTTGTTTCAACGAACTTTTAGACATTGACGAATGTACTTGGTTATTGTCACAATGATTGAATCATAATTGTGAGAATAACTAGAGTACATTAATCAATAACACTCAATTTATTCAGCCAATAACTTAGTTTCGTATATTTAATAAATACTGTTAATTGTGGCAGCAACTCACGTTCTTGATTTCGTAGATGACAAGCAATTACCTTGGTTTATCGTGACAACGTACAGATTTCATTAAAACAATGTACAAATGTTGTTAATATAGAGTAATATATGATTATTGAATAGATGTACACTGATTGTTGTGCCAACGAATGCATTAATTAATCTACTACTGCCTTTAATTCCCACAATCAATGCGTTAATTGTGACAATAATCGTGGTTGTTGAGACAATAAATGTTTTGCTTGACCATTTGAAATGTAACGGCTTTTCCTTGAAAGTGCCGAATAATAATTGCATTTTGTTTCCAAGTGTAGTCCGTAGTAGAAGGAAGATAAGGATAAGATATTACTTATTTTTTATATTTGAATAAAAGTAAGTTTTTTCTGATAAGGTAAATACGGGAGAACATTCTAATTAAAAATAAACTTGTCAGTGTCTTATGTTTGTAAGTGTTTACTTTTAATATTGTCTTGTGATGTTATTTATAAGATGAACTGAAAATGAATTTTCGAATCCTGAATGAAAAAAAAATAATTAGTATTTTTGAAAATTTAAACGCAGAATAAAATATTACAGTATTATCGAGGGTCTGACATCCCTGAGAACTTCTATAATGATTATTTTAATAAGTCACAGGGATGAAAAATAGAAAATTTAGTATGATTTTTTTATTTCAAATATACTATTCAAAAGAAACTTTTTGTTTATTCTAAGGGACTTTCAGCCCTCAGTAATAATGTAGCCTTTTATTCTGCGGTTAAATTTTTCAAAAATACTTATTAGTTTTCTCAGGATTCCAAAAAAATGAATGCGTTTAAAAATAATTCGATCGAAATTTTGCCCCTGCGCTCTCAAAAATGATTAAAGTGTTATACATTTTTGAAATCACCATTTCAAACACTTTTAAATGAGCTGTCACATGATGTACTTTCCCATTAAAAAAAATCAAAGTTACGCCTGTCACCTGAAGAGGGATCGTGTAAAGTTCGAAACATTGATGTTATAATATACTTTGATAATTTAAAAATCGACCTGTCTGAGCGTTTTGCTTATGTACTAAAAATAAATAAGTTAATAAGGGGGGGGGGGAGTGTAACACTTATTCCAGTGCACTGTATAAGCGATATAATAATTATGAGAAATCACACAGTGTAAAGTCCTAAAGGTTAAGGACAAAAAAGGGGATTTAAAAAATTATTATTAATCAATTAATATGATACATTGGGCTAATGCATTCAGTAATTATTAATATAAAATATGTTCATAGTAGGAATGAACGAAACTGAATGTAAGAATGAATAGAATTGCTTGTAAGAATAACCGTATTTATTGTGCCAATGAACGGAATTAATTGTAACAATAAACGGAAATAATTGTAGAAATAAACGAAATACGTTAGGAGAAATAACACTGTTATTGGCACAACGAATGGTCTTCGTCGGTCAATTAACGACGTTGTTGTTTCAATAAATAGTGTTCGTTGACTCAATGAACTGAGTTCGTAATATCAATAAAATGATATTATGGTATACATAATGAATGTTCGTCCATTCAATAAACGTAATACATTGGCTCAACTAACGAAAATAATGAATTGATGAACATCGCTTTGTTGTTCCAATAAAACCAAGAATTGGACAAATTTTAAGAATTGCGTTTGTTGTCTGAATTAACATTTTTATTGATATTACGTACCTTTTTCGTTGAGTGTAGGTTTAGTTTTAGATAGAATAGATCTCAATGTGTTTGTTGTTTTGAATGTCGTTGATATGTTGAATTTATTTCCTATTGTTTTAAGTTTCTCGGATAGTCCTTTTACATATGGAATTGATATTTTCCTCGTATTATTTCTTGTGAATGTTGTAGGATCCCGTTCTAAGTTGTTCTGTTCCATTCGATCCAATCTTGACAATTCCTTATTTATAAACGATATATGGGATAATCATTTTTTAATAAAACAGATGTTAACAATTGTTTTTCTTCTAAAAATGAATTTTCGTTAGAACAAGTAATTTTGGCTCTATCATATAAGGATTTAATGATTCCCTTTTTAACGTTGATGTTATGATTTGATTTGTAATTGAGATATCTGTTGGTGTGTGTTGGTTTTCTATACACTTGAGTCTCATATCCAGTATCCTTCTTTGAGACCAAAACATCGAGGAAAGGTAGGGTGTTATTGTATTCCTTTTCCATTGTAAACTTTATTGTCTCTTCTTGATCGTTTATAATATTCAGGAACGTATCCAACAATTCCGATCTATGAGGCCATATGGAAAACACATCATCTACATATCTCCACCATACTGTGGGTTTTAAATTTTTTTTAGAAATGATATTAGCTTCGAAATCCTCCATAAATATATTAGCCAATAATGGAGATAAAGAAGAGCCCATTGCGAGACCAAAATTTTGTTTATAGAATTTATTATTTAGTTGAAAATAGGTATTATTAGTACATAATGTCAATAACTCCATTATAGCTGATACATTTAGTCTTGTCCTAGTTGTTAATGTATTATCATTTTCTAATTTCGTTTTGATTATGTTTAAAGTTTTATCTAATGGTACATTTGTAAATAAACTGTTTATGTCAAAACTTACTAAAATATTATTTGGATTAAATTCTATATTTGATAATTTGTTTAAAAAATGTTGTGTATTTTTTATAAATGTGTCATTATTATTTGCAAATGGTTTTATAATATTTAATAAAAATTTTGATAGTTCACTACAAGGAGAATTGATGGTACTACAAATAGGTCTAAGTGGAATGTTTGCTTTGTGAATTTTCGGTACTCCATAAAAATGTGGTGTCTTACTGTAATGAGGTGTCATTAATTTTCTTTGATAGTACGTTAGGTCATTTTTAAATTTGAATAAAGTTCTATAGATTTTGTTTTCCAGTGTCTTCGTTGGATCCTTCGTTAATTTGGTATAAGGTCCATTTGTAATTAGATCTCTAATTTTGTCCTCATATTGTACTTTATCCATTATTACAGTTGCATTTCCTTTATCCGCTGGTAGGATTGTTATGGAGTCATCATTTTTTAAAGTTTTTAAAGCTTTCGTTTCCTCTTTGCTGATGTTCTGTTCAATTTTATTAGATTTTTCCAATTCAAGTTTGCATAGTACCCTATATTGTTCTTTTTCATGGGTTGGTAAACACTGGGATATTTTTTCCACTGCGCTAATTATGTCTAATTTTGGAATAGATGGATGAGTGACAGCATAGTTTAAACCCTTTGACAATACCAAATTTTCCGTTGCATTTAAATGTCTATTTGATAGATTGACAACTGTCGCTAATATGTCATTATTTCTATTTAGGTTATCAAAAGTATGTATACTATTTTGTTCTAAAAGAATATTAAATTTATTTATGTATATTTCTTTGTTTCTGATATGAATTTTGATAAATTATGTGTAAACTAAAAATAATTCGATCAAAATCAGAATTTGATATCATTTCGTAAAGCAAATCTTCAATACTTACGATGTCTTGTACAATAAAAAATAAATTTGATCTATGAAATTGTAACCTTTCCCGGATCATTGACACACTGGCTCTATGTAAAATATTTTGGAGTCTTCTGCTTGAGTATGCTGGCCGTAACCTCAAGCCTTTTGGTATTAAATTGTTGTCTCTACATCGTCTTAAAAATTTAATTGAATTTTGACAGTGTGCCAATTTCTCGTACAAAGTTCTTCTTCTTCTTCTTCCTTTATTGGGTTATATCCCTCGGGATAATTCGCCCAGCTTACACCAGGGAAATACTCTTGTCTTGCTCTGGGCAGTCGAATATTTCCAAATATATATGTTAAAGCCTCAATTTTTTTTTAAATATATATTAGCAGGAACATCTTCGTATAGGGCCAGACAGTCCCTACAGGAAAGGCAATATTATACCATAAGGGTTAAGGCTTTTATCATTTGGAGGTCCAATATCTTTTTATATCTTTATCTTCTTAATTTTTTTAATTCAAATTTGGGAATTGATTAATTTATAAATTAAGTTTGGCTAAGTTAAGGAATTTAAGGATCAGGTTAATCCTACGTGGATTAAGGTTGGACATAAGTAGGCAAATTTCAATGGGAGTAGGGATATTTGTCTTGGCTAATTCTTTATATAGGTCAAAATTGGGTGACATATTTATAGGGCACTCAAAAATCAGATGATTTAAGGACCCAACTCGGCCACAGTCACAATATGGGTCATCTTTTACTCCTATCCTGAATAGGTGAACTGGAGTAGCACAATGACCTGTCCTCATTCTAATAATGGTGGTTATATGTCTTCTGTCTTGGTATGCAAAATTGTGGTACCAGGGGAGTTTATCTATCTGACCTACAATTTTAGAGTAAAATGAATTATTTCGATTTTTCCCCTGCCATTCTTGCTTCCACCGATTCCAGATGGAATGCTTGATGTCTGGTAGAAAGTTGGAATAGTGAAGAGTGATACCAGCAGCTACATTTAAGGTTCTACCTATATTAGCTAGTTTATCAGCCACCATGTTCCCTTTAATATTCGAGTGTCCTGGAATCCATGCCAGACTAATATTAACGTTATTTTCTTTCGCTTCAATGATGCCTCTCTTGGTCATGAACGATGAATGTTCTGTTTCCATAGAATAGGTTGATCTGCCTATTTTCTGTAAGGCACTTTTAGAGTCCGAGCAGATGATTGCTTGTTTAATCCCATTTTTCAAAATAATTTGGAGGGCATGATTAATTGCGACAATCTCAGCCGTACATATTTGGGTATACTTAGGTAGTTTACTGGTATAAGAATAGTTGATCTCTCGGCTAAAGACACCAAAGCCTGCTGATCCTTCATCATCAACCGAGCCGTCCGTGAAGAATTTGGTGTGACTAGGTTTATTTAGAATTATTTTTTGGAGTTGAACTGAGGCAAGTTCATCTGAACGATTAGATTGGATATTTATGATTGGAATTGTTGATAATTGATGGTCTAGTTCAAAGTTATGGCATGGGTATAAGTCACTTAAATATAAGTTGGGATAAGTACTTTTAAATTTGTTTTTTAAAAGCACTAGAAATGGAATACTTCTGTTTTTCCAATGATTTTGGTTCCTTTGAATTGCCAAGTCTAACAGGTCGAGAGCGGAAATAATTGGGTTGCCAATTAACATTAAATTTTTTAATATAAATTTAGAGCTAAGCCATTCCCATCTAGATTTAAGCGAGATCTGACCACTTTCACTTAAGAGAGCATGAATTGGGGTAGATTTCATGCATCCAGTTATAATTCGGATACTTTTGTATTTTAGTTTCTCCAATCTTTTAATTAAGGAAGTTGGACAATCGAAAATTACCTGGCAGCCAAAGTCCAGATGGCTCTGAATCAGACCATTGTGTACAATTTGTAAGGTTTTTGGATCACTTCCCCAATAAGTCCCACAAAGAGCTCTCATCACATTCAGGCCACGATTTACTTTTAGTTCTATTGAGTTTACATATGAATTCCACTTTAAGTTTTTTTGAATATTTACCCCCAGGTATTTGACTGAATCCACCCAACCAATATTCTGGTTACAAAATATTACGTTAGGGGGAGAGATTTTCGTGTTTCCTTTTGTAAATAATATTGCAGAAGATTTGTTCTTAGACAGATTTAAATTGTGGTCTAGCAACCATGATTCCATCTGAATCAATAATTTATTTACATTAATTACCAATTCATTAATATCACTCCCTCTAATCAGAAAAACCAAATCGTCTGCATACTGAATTAGTTTGCATGAAGAGGGGATTAAATTATACAGGGAAAGACAATATAGGTTGAAGAGGATAGGGCTCAATGGGGAACCTTGGGGTAGTCCCAGACTTGATTTTCTTGGGCCATGGGTTTGTCCCAGTTTGTCTTTGACAAATAGCTCTCTATCATTTAGAAGGCAGAAAATCAAATTAGCCAGTTGGGTTGGAATGTTATACTTTAATAATTTGGAATACAAGAGTGATATATTGACATTATCATAAGCAGAAGAGATATCTAGAAATATGCCAACAGTGTATTGATTTTGAGCGAAGCCTATTTGAATTGTTGAGGTGAGGTATGTAAGGCATTCCGTACAAACTCTACCCCTTCTAAATCCTAGTTGTAGTGGATTAAAAATCTTATTATGTTCCACAATCCACTCTATTCTATTCTTTATAAGAGTTTCGAGCATTTTGCCTACACATGAAGAAAGAGCTATTGGTCTAAAGTTTAACGGATTATTACAATCTTTATCTTTTTTGATTATAGGTAAAATTACTGATTGTTTCCACTGAACAGGAACTATACCCGTTCTAAGACTTTCATTGAAAAGTTGAATTAATAACAAAGATCCAACAACGGGAAGATTTTTTAACATTGAGTAGGAAATCTGATCCAAACCAGGAGCCGAGTCAGATTTAATTGAGAGGGAGTTCTGATACTCGTCGAGAGCAAATGGCGGTTCTAGGGCTTGAGGAGATCTAACCAATACTTTATTGACAGCGTAAAGGGGGGTTAAGCAACATAGAATTTCGTGGGATATAGGAGTAGAGGGCAATTGTGTATATATTGAAGGTTTCGAAGCCGATACCTTATTAATTTTCTCCCACACAACTTTTAGAGGAGTGTTTCTATTTAATTTACTGCAAAATAGTCTGAAACTATTTTTACGTTTTGATTTTAGGAATTTTCTTGATTTGGCTATATTCTTTTTAGCCTCGATATAGTTTTCCATTGAGGGGGTATTTTTAAATTTTTTTAAGGCAGACACTCTCGCAGAGAGGACTTCAGCACATGAGTCATCCCACCATGGAATGTGGTATTTGGAATTATTAGGAGGGTGAAGCCAAGGTATTGTTTCATCAGCTACCGATGATATGGAGTTAGTAAAAAATTCGTAATCTTCCCTGGGAGAAGCTAAGAAAATGCTGTTTAAATTGTTATGATAAGTAGACCAATCAGCTTTCTTTAGATTTCTTCTTTTACATGAATGCGGGGGAGATTGAGGACATACACCTATCTGACATATTATGGGGAAGTGGTCACTAGTTCCAGTATCTGAAATAGTGGACCACTTGCCCACACTGGCTGCCACATCGACTGATGCCATTGTTAGATCTACTACCGACTTACTGCCTCCTGGGGCCACCAGTCTAGTTGGGGACCCATCATTGAGAAATACTAGCTCAAGTTCCTCCAAAGAATCAAAAATAATCCTACCATTGTGACTGTCTCTAGAACTACCACATGCCTTATGATTACAATTTAGATCACCCATGATTAAAAATGGCTTATTAAGTAATTTAACAAGGGAAAACCAGTTGGATTTGGAGATGTCTTGTGGACAGTATATATTAAGAATATTCAAATTAAAGTTAGGGAGAAATGTGAGTTGGAATTGGACATCATGATTGAAGCCTGGATTGGCAATTTGAATTTCCCTATAATCAATATTATTTTTGATAAGAGTAATTAATCCGCCATAGCCATCCTCTCGATCTTTTCTGATTATTTGATACCCTCTACATCTTATAACATGTTGGTTTGAGAGCCAAGATTCGCTAATAAGGATTATATCTGGGTTAAGGTTTTTTATAAGGATTTTTAGATTGTCAGAATTAGTGTTATACGAACGTATATTCCACTGAATAATAGTTATCGGAGTGTTAGGATTCATTATAAAGAGTATGTTTGCTAGACCAAGGAGTCAAAAGATCTCGAATCCTCAGGCTCGAGATCCTCTATTCCCCTCCGACCCTGGTTTACATTTGTATTGAAAGGTGATACACTTTTGTTTATGCTAGTCTTTAGATCTGCCATATTGTAAGAAATGGAGTATGATTTTGAGTTTATTAAGTCACCAATGAAGGTCATGACGAGCTCCTTGTGAGATTGGTTCAGCATAGACATGGCCTGATTGAAATCCAAATGAAGTTGGGATAAAGATTGTGAGTTAGTGATTTGAGAATCAGAGTGAGCAGGATTGAATTTTGAAGTCGAAGGCTCATTTATTCTTCTACCTGATGGATTAATAAGTAGTCTTTGGTGGGAGATTTTATCATAACCTGTATTTTCTTGTATTGAAGGTCTTCTTCTTTTTGGTGGAGATTGAGTGACTTGACTAAAAGCTTTTGAATATTGAGCTGAGGCTGCAGACCTCCTCTCCTGTGGTAAGATGCCATTAGAATTATTCTCATCGCTATGTAAGGGGGGGAAATCGTTTATGTTTAAAGATGAAATATTATGGATCCTAGGAACCTGCTGACTTGCCTCATAGAAAGATAGATTAGAAAAGGACATTAGATCCTTAATATCTTTTTGTCTGACTCTCTCTCTACAATTACGACTATTTGATTCATGGTCAGAAGATTTGCAGAAAATGCAATATTTTGTACACGTATTAGATGAAGAATCCTCATGAGAAGTTCCGCATCTAGCACATTTCTTTTTTCCTCTACATTGGTTCGTAGAATGGCCATAAAGTAAGCAATTTCCACATTGAAGAACAGGGCTGATGAATGGTGTGACCCTCATTGGTAGTTGATATATGGAAATTTCTTTAGGAATAGTTTTTCCTGAAAAAGTTATGCTAATAGTTCCCGTGGAGACAAATTCAACCTTTGAATCCACTTGTACTCTCCGGTTCATTCGCTTTACACTTAATATCTTACATAAAGCCAAGTTGGTTTCTGATGCCTCCTTTATTTCTTCCTCTGTGAATCTTTTATTAACTCCCCTTACTATACCCCTACAAGAAATCTGATGAAATGGAATGAACACGTCATACCCTAGGGCTTCCCAATCTTTCCTCACAACGAAATCGTTGGCTGCTTTTCTAGTGGCAAATAATACCCCTATCCTGTTTTTACCTTTTCTACTGATTTTCGTGATGTCTTTAATTTTTAAAACAGAAATAGATTTAGCTATACTTAACACGTGGTAATCTCCAATATTTTTATCCTGACCCTGGACAAATACTTCATAAGGACCTATGTCGGTCTCCGAAAATAGTATTTGTTATTTTCCTTTAAGACTTTTCTGAATAATTGGAGGTTGAGATTGACATTCATGTTGGATGATTTTATTAGGAGGGTCAGGTGGTGGAGGAGGATCGGGAGGAACTTCTTCCTCCATCTTATGCGGCAGATTGACGAATTTAAAATCTATGCCAGTCGATGCAAATTAGAAATTAACAGGGAAATATAGATAGTTTTGGCCCTTACCCTTTGGATGAGTCGTCCGTTCACCTCGAACGATAATCACAGATTTGTCTATTTTAAGTTTTCTTCCAAAAAATCAAATGTCAAACACAACAAAATTCACAACAGATATTCACTGCGAAAAGAAGCCGAGGCTGTTCATCCCAGCGGACCTCGACTTCTTATCAACGATAAATAAAAAATTAACAAGAATTAACAACTGTTTTCACACTAAATTAGGTTTGATGAGGTTTTTTTAGCAAAAATTAAAAACTGTCAACTATGACGTTTTTTCTGGTTTTCAATTTTTCTGCTTCCCTCGTACAAAGTTTCCAATCTCCTAAAATTTTGACAAACGCTAGGCCCATACCGGTTTCTTAATGTTGTTCTGAAGCTATTTTCTTATGGCATTTTTATAATCAAGTATATTCAAATGGGAAATAAGCCACAATTTTACCTAAAAATGATTTTATTAACGTTTCGACGCCCAAGTCGGGTGTCGTTGTCAAAATACAAAATAATATTAAATAAACAAAATGTTGTTGCTTAGTAAAAAATTCTTCTAATAATTTATTTAATCTGACTCATTTATATCGGCAATTCAGACACGTATTATACATTTTAAAGTAGACGACTTTAAAAATGATATTGCCAATATTGATGAGTTGCGTTCCTGGGACGACTTTACTAAAATATAGTTCATTCGATTACATGAAATCAATCCCAACTCAAGAATAGCCGCCACAAAAAATCATAGCATGTGATCTGTCTTTAAAAAGACAACCAAATGCAACGGTAGTACTGAAATTCTCGCGTTAGAGATTCCATAGTAAATCACGAGGGAAAACCAGGAAAAACCTCGTGATACTATCCCGACATCGCAAGTATTTGGGTTTACATTTAGTTTACTCTCAAAATATTTACGGCTCTAATTATGCTAAATGAAACCAATTGTGTCGCAAATTCCTCGGTAGAATTCAGTAGGATGTGGTTACCCATACTAAAGGAGGAAGTCAATAGAAAGAAAATACCACAATTAGTAAATCAGTAACATATCGAGTTAGTACATATTTAGTATTTTAGTATTATTTAAAATTTAAAATATCAAGTCAGAATTTGGTATTAGTTTTGAGAGTAAACTAAATGTAAACCCAAATACTTGCGATGTCGGGATAGTATCACGAGGTTTTTCCTGGTTTTCCCTCGTGATTTACTATGGAATCTCTAACGCGAGAATTTCAGTACCACCGTTGCATTTGGTTGTCTTTTTAAAGACAGATTACATGCTATGATTTTTTGTGGCGGCTATTCTTGAGTTGGGATTGATTTCATGTAATCGAATGAACTATCTTTTAGTAAAGTCGTCCCAGGAACGCAACTCATCAATATTGGCAATATCATTTTTAAAGTCGTCTACTTTAAAATGTATAATACGTGTCTGAATTGCCGATATAAATGAGTCAGATTAAATAAATTATTAGAAGAATTTTTTACTAAGCAACAACATTTTGTTTATTTAATATTATTTTGTATTTTGACAACGACACCCGACTTGGGCGTCGAAACGTTAATAAAATCATTTTTAGGTAAAATTGTGGCTTATTTCCCATTTGAATATACTTGATTATAAAAATAAAGAGAATTATATTTTATACAAATTTTAAAACTTCCAATGAAACACCAACCAAACTAAGCACATAAATGGCATAAAAATAACTTTATGCATTAGGTTCACTTACTTTCATTAACTAGCGGATTTTATTGGTTGAATTTGTCTGTCGATAATTAAGTTTCATGTCAGCTAACATATTTTAATATTTCACCATTTTTTTTTAATTTGAATCCTTTTGGGGAGAATTTTTCCATTCCTCCCCTCGTAGACCCGCCACTGGTTCTCTCGAAAAAATGTAGTAAATCGTAATTGCAACAATTTCCGTCCTTACACTTTTTGTCGAAAAGTTGAAAGTGGCGGAGATATTGAACAAAAACAAATGTTATAAAATCAGGTCTTAAGCTCGCGCTTTTACCGCATACGTACTACCCTAAATATTGATTTTATCAAAAAAATGAAGGAGATCAAAATTGTACAAAATTTAATTCTCTTAATTTTTGTATAGGTATAAATTTGTTGCCAAACTAATAATAAACGAGATAATTCAATAAATATATTATTATGCTCTAACTGTCACTATTTTCCCCATAACTCGAAAAATATCCACAGCACGAAAAAATTATACGAAACGGAATTATAGAAAATTGTATTGTCAACAATTTCAGTTTCTACACTTTTCGTCGAAAAAGTTGAAAATGTCGGAGATATTGAGCAAAAACGGTTCTCGTTTAAAATGAAGATGGCGCCTAACGCAACGGTCAAATTCAGTCGAGATTTTAAATTTATACTACTATTGACCCCCCTCCCCAAAGATTAGAAAAATAAAATTTGGAGCAGCTTGTAATGCAAGGTCAAATGCTATCCCGACTGCTAATGTGTTAGTTTGTTGCTCTGGAATCCTCAGCGTATTCTAACATCGCATCATTGCCACAAAGTGGTTGCACTGCTACTATAGTGATCCTTTTACAAGTTAACATACACCTATTCTAACTTGGCTATACCGTACTGATGACAACTAATGAGTTAAAAACACGTATCTATAGTTGCATTCCATCTTATACGTATTTTTTTCTTCCATCCTTGTTGTGACGCATGCCGATATATTATATACTTCCTACATTGATTATATATAGGTCTATATATATATATATATATATATATATATATATATATATATATATATATATATACATCCCGCTATCATTATGTCATCTTTTCATGTTGCAGTCATTTGGCATCACCAAGAAATACTATCATTTTCGAATTTTAATTCGTGTATGTTTGTTGAGCGCATTTTTTAACGCCCTGTATCGTTCTCAGTTTTCTAAAATTTTAATTTTAAAAATTTAAATTATATACAAAAATTTTTACACTTCATAACCATTTTGACTTCCACCACATAAAAATGTGTATTTCCCATCATTTTGCCGCTTTTCGACGTTGCCACGAGTTAAAAATACCGATCTTTTGAGGACAGGTAGAAAAGGTCTATTGTAAACTTAGAGGATGGAATATTTTGGTAAAATATTCCATCCTCTCAGATTATAAACTACATAAAAGGTAGGTTCTTTACCTGTTCAGCTGGATTACCAAGCAAGGGTCTAAATATTTTACGAGTTGAATTGTGTTTATTTGATTTCATCTGTTAAATTAAAATTTCTCATACCGACTTAAAATTTTTGTTTGAAAAATTCATTTTATATTTTCGTTTAATTTACTTAGGGTTTTTGGTCAGAATTTTGAAGAAACGCTTGGTTTGACATAAAATTTGGGACACGTACCTATAGCTAATATGTTAAAGAAAAAAAGTGATATTGTGCCGATATGTGCTTTTGATCTGGAGGTGAGTTTCGTCGGTTATAGGGTATGAAAACAAATACGTTCAAATAAGTCCGGAATTGGATAAACTGACTAATTCTAAGCAACTTCTATTTTATAGCGTTTTTCACTAAGTCAATACTTTTAGAGATATTTGCGAGTGAATATGTTCATTTTTCAACAAAAAAAAAAAAAAACGTTTTTATACGGTTTTTCGCAAATAACTCAAAAAGTAGGTACTTTATTGAAAAAAAATTAGCAAATAGTAAATATAGCTTATAAAAAAGTGAAAAAATGGTATATGTGTCAGGTCTGTAGAGCCAGTAGAAGCAGAGTTATTGCTAAGCTTTGTTTTAAAACCAAGAGGAGTAGGTAAACTAAATGGCAGATTCACACCCAAGAAAGTCACTAGAAATATCATCAGATAAATCTTCTTTTTTGGTTGATCATATCGGCCTTTGACGGTAATCTTGACTAAAAATCTAAAAATAAAATGAAGAACGCAGAACATACAAAAATTGCTGATAAAATAAATAAACTGACCTATGAAATGCCAATAGTGTCAAAATTTGATATGAGTAAAATTGCCTGAGGTTGTACCAATTACAAACAAGGTGTACGGCGCGGGAAATTTGAATGACTCCTCTTGTTTAAAAACAGACTATAGTGAAAAATAAGCTCTTATATCTCAAATTCCAAATCGAATATTTTAACGTGAAATAAAAAAAATGAAACACTTTTCTGGGAAAACTTATTACAACTTTCTTAAAGTGTTTAAGAAAACGTTTATTTTTATTTTTTTTTAAAGTTTCCAGCAGCAAGAGTAAGCAGGTTACGCTCAAAATACAGTTGTTCCTTTTTTTTTGGTTAAAAATATTTTAAAAACTCCCTCTAATTAACAGCCCAAATGGAATTAATCGTTACCACTTCACAAGTAACTTTATGTATTGTTTGTGTTTGTAAGTTTCATCAGTTCAAAGTGCTTATTTGTGGAAAAATTTGGTTTTAAAGTAAATTTTTTTAAATCTTTAATTTTGAAAAAAAGACTTTTGTCAAAATAACTTAAAAATTATTAGTGATACCAAATATCTTAAAGAGTAAAAAATGTAGGTGTTGCTTTTTTAAATATTTGGAATTTTTTGATTTTCTGGAAGACAAAAATTGGTTAAGATATGGCTGTTCAAAATTTGCATATACATACTCGTGACTAGTGATTCGTTCGAGGCCTTTCAACAAAACCCCTTTCAAAAATAAGCATTTTGAACCAATGCAACTTACAGATCATATACAGGGTTTCCCCGAAAATAGTGCGTTCCTTAAAGGTGTAGATAGAAAGCACAATGTAGAGCAAAAAAGTCTTATAACATTTTATTCTAAATTCAGCCGTTTGACCAAAAAACGAAAATACATTTTGATATGCAAATTGATACTCAATTAGTAAATAAACAAGGGGTCCCATTAGATTAAATTTCACAGTCACAGGTTCTTCTACGCCATGTTGCCAGGTCATATAAATTTATGAAAATAAAAATTTACTCTTATGGAGAACAACGTAATTTTTGTTGAAACGGTTAACTTTAGGAAAAAATGTTACAACACCTTTTTGTTCTAAATTGTGTATTATATCCACACCTTAAAGGAACGCACTATTTTCGGAGACACCCTGTATAAACAATACATTTATCTAAAGTAACGTGTGAAGCGGTAACAATTAATTTTCATGACTTTCTTTTGCCAAAAAAAGGGAACGATTTTATTTTCAGCGTAACTTGCTTACTTTTCACGCTAGAAACTGTTTTAAAAACACCAAAAAAAATTTTTTTTAAACACTTTAAAAGAGTTATGATGAGTGTTTCCCGAAAAGTGCTTTATTTTTTTGGTTATTTTACGTTGAAATATTCGATTTGGTATTTGACGAATAAGAACCTATTTTTCATTAGCTGCAACCCTGCTTCTACTGGGTCTACAGACCTTATACTGACACCTCTTTTTCATAAGCTATATTATTGCTAGGAATATTTTCTTCGATAAAATATGTACATACTTACTTTTTGAGTTATTTGCGAAAATCCGTCCAAAACGTGTTTTTCTATGAAAAATAAACATATTCACTCGCACAAACCTCGAAAAGTATTGACCTAAAACTTTTATAGAACAAAATTTGTTTAGAATTAGAATTAGTCAGTTTATCCACTTCCGGACTTATTTTGCACGTATGTTTTTTCACCTCCAAGAAGGGGTGAAAGTCACATCCAGGACAACAGAACATATCGGCATAATCTCACTTTTTTCTTTGGCTTTTTAGCTACGTGTGTGCCAAATTTTATGTCAATCCAAGCGGTTCTTTAAAATCTGGAGGTTTTGCGATATTTTATCGTGAGTGAATGGAATAATAATTATTACAACGGCAATTATTGCCGTTGTCACTTTTAGATAAGAAGTCATTATCACAATGATATAGTCAGGTTAACTGAATTGTATAATTATTGTTTTTATCATTAAATGTGAAAACCTAGAATTATCCATGTCTGTCCGTCAATAAACACAACTCGTCTATTAGTAGGACAGAAAGAATGACAAATAAGGTGTCAAATGAAAGCCTATAACCAAAATATGATATTACATGTGAGAAGTTTGACCTCGGACTGCCTGTTCCAGAGTTGCAACCGAAAGTACTGTTTTAAATTCGTCGAAATAGTACAAACTATTGGTCAACACGACTAAGAAAGACCAGAACAAATACATACTTCCGGTTTCATGCCTGTCTGTTCGTCCATATCTGTAGGTGAACAAAATTCATCCGTCATATCAGCTGACAAAAAGTTACACGAAGGGTTCAAATATCGACTGCCGGTTCAACTTCCGGTCACTTTTTGTGAAAAATTAGAACTTACGATGTCCAATTGCTTGTTACAATTTTTTTTATAAGTGTTCTACTCTATCTATTCTGACTTTTCATTAACTTACTTAGATCACATATAATTTAATACAGTTTTGATGTCAGGGTCTTCAAAATTTATGTGGTGAGTTCCGGTATGTGATGAATGAAAAACGACTCCATAAGCAGAAGAAAAAAGTGTTCTCAAGACCTAAGACAATACATCGACTCACAAGAGCGTTGTGACAGTAGCAAAAATTCGAGTTGGGTTTCTAATTACTTTCTCATGCGGCTTACTCTCCTGACTTGGCCCCCTCCGATTATTAAGTGTTCCCAAATCTGAAGAAATGATGGGCGAGTCACAAAGTTTCACAAAAAAGCGAATATTTCGCGAAATGAACGTCAGATCGAAAAACTAAAAAATGCGTGTTCAATATTTTTCAAAAGTCTATCGAATGATACCAAAAACGAACCCCCACGGAAAGGGGTGAGGAGTAAATTAAAAATTTTAAATACGAACCCTGCGATATTTCGCGAAATGAACATCAGAGTGCCAGTGTGTGCTTTTTTTCTGGGGATGAGTACCACCCCCTTCTCGAGTGTGAAAAAATATAGGTCCAAATAAGTCCGTAAGTGGATAAACTAATTAAATTCCTTGTAACTTTTGTTTTTAGATGGTTTTTCGCAAATAAATCAAAAAGTAAGTATTTGATCGAAAAACTATTCCTAGCAAATATAAAGCTTATAAAACAGTAAAAAAAATGATGTATGTATGAAGTCTGGACACACAATAAAAACAGAGTTGGAGCTAATCAAAAGTTGGTTCTTATTCGTCAAATTCCAAATCGACTAGTTCAACGTAAAATGTCCAAAAAATAACGCACTTTTCGGGGAAAACCCGCCACAAATTTTTTAAAGAGTTTAAAAAAAGTTTTATTTTTGTTATATAAAAAGTATCTATTCTATCACCATCAGCATCAAAAGTAGACCGGGCAGTATCGTCGCCCCCGCTAGCGAAATTATTCCGATTCGATTTTTTTGCACAAACTTACTCAAAAAGAGGTCCTTATAACATATCCAAAGGGTGCCGGGCGGTGCATTGGTCGAAAAATTGTTTAAAAAATTTTTTTGAAACAAATTCACAAAAACAATTTTTTCATTTCGAACAATTTTTTTTAGATAACTTGTGTCATTCTGGGCAAAAAAGGTGTCTTGCCATTTTTGTTTAAAATTGATTGTTGTCGAGTTATATGCGATTAAAAATTTGAAAAATGCGAAAATGGCCATTTTTAAGTCTTAATAACTCGATTAAAAGTTATTATTATGAAATTAAAAAGTGAGCAGATCAAGTTTCAAACCCTTGCTTCAAGGTCCTTAAGAGATTTTTGTCATTATTTTATTACAAAGCTGTTATTTTTAATTATTAATAATTAGCGCTATAGTCCCGGATTTATCGTCGCCCCTGTTAGTGAAATTATTCCGATTTGATTTTTTTGCACAAACTTACTCAAAAAGAGGTCCTTATAACATATTCACAAGGTGCCGTGGTCGAAAAATTGTTTAAACAATTTTTTAAACAAATCCACAAAAATAATTTTTTCACTTTGAACAATTTTTTTTTAGATAATTTTGGACATTCTGAACAAAAAAGGTCTCTTGTCAATTTTCTCTAAAATTGATTGTTGTCGAGTTATACGCGATTTAAAACCTGAAAAATGCGAAAATGGCCATATAACTCGACAAAAATCAATTTTAGAGAAAAATCTCAAGATACCTTTTTTGCTCAGAATAACCCAACTTATCTAAAAAATCGTTCGTATTGAAAAAATTATTTTTGTGAATTTGTTTAAAAAATTGTTTAAGGTGATACAGTAGCGATCAACAGGTAGCCAAAACGCGTTCCAAGATTGCGGCTGTAATTTTGAATATTTTTTCAAGATATTTGGCACACGTATCCGTAATATAATAAAGAATGGCGGTACAGAGCCCAATTTGAAAAATATATTAGGTAATATTTGAAAATTATTCTGTAATTAAATACAATATTAAAAAAACGAGCCTGTACCGCCATTAAGAAGAACAAAAAAATACACTTTCTTCAAATAAACTTTTTTATCCGATGCCTAGATTTTGTGTCATTTTGGAACTACTAAAATGTTTTATTTCATTAGTCCAAAACAAAATTTAAATTTTTTAATTCGACAAAATATTTCCACGCACAGGCTGTGGTCTGTATTCATTCGAGAACCAAGAAAGACAGCTCATTAACCGCCTTTCATTTTTTCTTAGAAAATAAACGATCTCTACACAAAGTACTTATAGGATAATACGCCGCCGTTATGAAATGATTGTAGGATGTTAAAATGACGAAGGATGTTTTACCCGGAAATCCGAATTTTATATACTTTTGTTATATTTAATACCCTAATAGCACACGACGTCCTTTGGACGTCCAAAATAGGTCAATTTTTGGTCCTAACGTCCATGGACCATAAACGGACGTCCTTTGGACGTCCGACGCTGGACGTACTTCGGGTGTACTAAATATGTACGTCCTTTGGACGTCCGGCGTTGGACGTCCTTCAGGTGGACTAAATATGTACGTCCTTTGGACGTCCGGCGTTGGACGTCCTTCGGGTGGACTAAATATGTACGTCCTTCGGACGTCCGGTGTTGGACGTCCTTCGGGTGGAATAAATATGAACGTCCTTTGGACGTCCGTACTCGGACGAAATACGGACCTTTTCCAATCGTCCATATTGGACATATTCTACCAATAAGGGGATTAAACAGCAAAATTATTTAATAAAATATTAACTTAATTTTGTTAATAAAATAGTTTAAATGGAAAAGATTATAAATCATATTTAATTCAAAACTGTATATGTAGTTTAATATCTAATACATGTTTTTGTTTTTATGTAAAGTGTGAAAATCTGATCGGTAAATTATTCGTTATGTCCACTCTACATCAACAATAAATTGAACAAGAAATTGACTAAGTTATTCAAGGCCAAATTTGACGAGTACAAAATGTATGATTTGTAAAAGAAAATGAAGGAATTTGATGAAATAGAACAATTGGATATGTTTTATTTTGTCAAATTTCTTTATTTTCTGTTTATTCACGGCAAAATTGGAAGTAGAATTGTGTTTTGTATAAGCCAAATTTGACCTTGAATAACTTGTCGTCAATTTCTTGTTCAATTATTGTTGATGTAAAGTGGACTTTATAATGTTTTATTATTCCCGTTACCAAGATGATAGAAGTTTGGTGGTTAATTCTAATAAGCAAAAATATAATTTTTATCAATGTATCCTTACTACAGATGAATATTGAGAGCATCTTTTTGAAGTTGAGCGTACGTGTGCCCAAAATAGGTCCAGTTTTAGTCCTAATGCGGATGGACTATAAATGAACGTCCTTCGGACGTCCGACGTTGGACGTACTTACGTGTTGAATAAATATGAACGTCCTTTGGACGTCCATTGGACGTCCGTGCTCGGACGTGCGTTGGACATTGACATCGATCCGTGAGCGTCATCTGCAAAGAAGAAAATCACAAGCCAGGACAACCAATCCAAATAGTGAGTGTTTCAAACTTTTGTGTTGTGTTGTCAAAAGTTTATTTAATTATTTATGTTTTTCCTTACATACTTACATATTTTTTCAAGCTTTTTGGTATATTTTTCATATTTTTTACTATATTTCGATAAAAAAATTCTTCGCAGTTTTATCCTAATCAACATCATCATCATTCTATCCAAAAAGGCAAATCGCCAAAATCGCAATTTTATCATAATATGATATGTATATTTGCATTTTACCACATTTTTTCGATGTTTTGAAACATTTTTGTATATCTTTTGTGTATCTATCTATATTTTGTATATCACCCCTCCTCGGGGTGAAACTCACCCCCCAAATTCACATACTAATTTGTAAGTACACATACTTTGTAAGTATGGAATAAAGGTTGCTTAATATTAATCAGTTTATCGAAGTCCGGACTTATTTTGAACGTTTTTCACCCCAGAGAAAGAGTGAAACTCACCCCAGGGCAATAGCACACATTGGCACAATATCACTTTTTTTCTTTGGCATGTTAGCTATGCGTATGCCAAATTTCATATCAATCCTTTAAAATTTACAGCAAAAACCATCAAAGAATGTAGTAATACTTGTTTTCATGAAGTCGGTGATAGAGTTTGACAAATCTTTATGGTTGTTAAATATCTTTTAATTTGTGTATTCGATTTTTAAAGGTAGGTACTATATACGTCCATTTGGCACAATAAAAAATAACCTTCGACCGGTACATATTGCTTGTATCGATGCTCGGTGCATTGTTCAGTCATAAATTTTACCTGTCCCTATAGCGTCGGCCGTCGGGTCTTATTGTAAATTATTATAATAATAGTCCGTCTCGGTATTTTATTATTTCTGTCATAAGTATCTCTGTGGAAATGCAAATGCTGCTTGTAACATCCCAAAAACCAGCTCTACTATTAATTGTACTCGTATAAATAAGTGTATAATATGTACCTACCTACTTATTTATTGTATTCATTTATAGACCTGGATCCCGCGTAATAAAAAAAGTTGATTAACAGCAAGCTGAAAATTTGTTAATAGCTTCACGGTGTCTAGTCGGACAAACTTTGATGTACGGGAATACTGGAACCGGGGAAGTTTTAATTGTGGAACAGGTTAAAAACTTGGAACATCAGACTACCGAAAACGTTCCATGTATTTTGTCGGACAGAACTTCCAATTGATTTGTTACCATTTCATTAAACTCTTATGCAAAAATCAGACTGCGTACCAGTCTACTTTTATTCTCTTAATATTTTTACTTAAAAAAAGTGTACTACAATCATCTCGCTAAACTTAATATAACTGTTTTCGAGATAAACCCATTTTAAATCTGCGATATAACATAATTTTTTGCATAATATTGTAGTTAAATCCGAAAAATCAACTTAAAACCATAATAATAATTGTGCCAATTCTCATTTATGTCATTTATATTTTTGGAGATTTTTATGGTTTATAAGTTATTTTTCGAGTTTAGCGAGACGAATGTAGTATATATTTTTTAAGTAATAATATTAAGAGAATAAAAGTTTTGATTCGAAAAGTATATGTAATGTAGAGTTCCCTCAGCGATGTGATATAATATTATTACAGTATAGCTCCCCGTGCATGACAAGCTTATGGAGGTAGCCCATATAGCCTAGGCTATAATATTATTAAAAAAATCACTTAGATGGGACAATGGCTTTAGGAAATTCGAGACATCAAAAATGGCCCATTTTTAAGGTGGTGCGGCAATTTCTTGGAGAAATGTAATTATAATTTAATGTAAATAATCTAATATCCAATAATTGTAAATTAATATAAGATGTAATATAAGTTCCTTAAAAAATATATTTTTTATTTCCCACAATACATTCTCCACAGGTATAAATATCGTCTCTAGACGTCCACCGAACGTCCTCCCAGGACGTTAGATGGATGATCGGCAGCAATACATTGGACCAAACTGGGACGTCCTATGAAGGCCCAATTGACGTCCACCGAACGTCCCTTCGGACGTTAGGTGGACCTCCATTGGGCGTTTGGCAACGTGGAATTTGGACCAAAATTGGACGTCCTGTTAAGGTCCAATTCACGTCCCCTAAGACGTCCGATTAAGATCCAATTTACTCCGATTAAGGTCCAATTTACGTCCAATTAAGGTCCCATTTACGTCCGATTAAGGTCCAATTTACGTCCGATTAAAGTCCAATTTACGTCCGATTAAGGTTCAATTTACGTCCGATTAAGGTCCAATTTACGTCCGATTAAGGTTCAATTTACGTCCGATTAAGGTCCAATTTACGTCCGATTAGGGTCCAATTTACGTCCCCTAGTACGTCCGATTAAGGTCCAATTTACGTCCGATTAAGATCCAATATATGTCCCCTCGGACATTAGATGGACGTCCAATGGACGTTCGGTAGCGCGACATTTGGACCAAAATAGGACGTATAAAGGACGTTCCTCGGACGAAAACGGACGTCCAATGGACGTCCCTAAAGTCCGTGAAGGACGTCCATTGGACGTCCTTGTGCTATTAGGGTAGGTACCTACCTATAATTCTGGTGATTTTTTAAATCCTCTATTGTTAAGAGAATTTACACCTTTAGCCAAAGTTTTACGATTTTCTAACGGAAATTAACAAGTTATTTTAAATACGCACCAATTATCGATGTTGAAAGGAGTTTTTCAAGTTATAAAAATATTTTGTCTGATCAAAGAATATGTTTCCTCGTAAAGAATTTGGAAAAACACATTGTAGTGAATTATAATCGAAGATATATTTATAGTGATATTGTTGTTTTATTTTAAATAGGTAACTATTGGTAGCAGTTTTTGTAAAAACTGTGAATAAATTGCATATATAAAAAATGATTTTATTTGAAAAATAATAAATAAGATTACTAAATAAGACAGAAAATTTGTGGTTTCCCGAAATGCGCATTTTTTGAATTTTTGTGCATATCTTGCGCATATTTCGTAATTTTTTACCGCATATATATGCGAATATTTCATCAAAATTGATCGCATATAAATCCGCTCCCTAGTCATTGTATTCTGTTGTCTGATTCCAATGATTTGAGCCGCCGTACGACACGTTGGGACCAATGGGAGTGAAGATACGTAACTAATACCTATCAAGAGGTTTACTCAAACTTCTTTTCTGTACTTATACCTACCACTCGGTATAAGTACAAAAAAGAAGTTTGTGTAAACCTTTGCACAACTGTGTAAATACTAAAGAAAAATCTAAAATATTAAAAAAAAATAGTGGAATCCGTTAATCTGTTCTCGAAAAAATTAGCTATGAAAATGAGCATAATTTTCTATATCCCTAACTTTTGACGAGCAGTTTAGCTTAAATGGGGAAAAGCGGTAAGCTTAGACCAAACACCAGTAGGAGGCATTCAATTAATTGAGGAAAAAAATTAAATGGATAACAATATTCATTTCAGTTATAGAAAAGGCATTGCCCCGCTAGAATGGTTGAAATCACAAGTAACAATTAATAGTCCTACAAAAAAGACAGGCGCTTGAAAGTGATAAGACCATTGAACAATAAGCCTGCGAACTGCCTTTTAAACACATTCTTAAAAATAATCCATAACACAATTAAAAAAAGGTTTGTTAAGAAATTCTTTTATAGACTTCAGAAATTCAACAACTTCTCCTGATTATGTTTAAAAAACGTACGGAATGCACTAAATGAAAAAAAGAAGAAAAAGATTTATCATACCGTTATACTCTAATATATTCTTACGTTGAATATGTGATGCTTCCCTGTAGAGTATAAAACGGACAGTTGTGTTTTTCCCTTGAGCTGCCTTGTTTAGTCTTCTTTGTCGTTCTATTCGTTAAATCCTATCCTCTCAAGTCACAGCGTCAGAAAGCAGTGGGTATATGCAGTGAACGGGAGGCCTATGTCGAGCAGTGAACGTTGGGGCCCTTTCGCGTTTATCATATGTAGAGAAGTCGCTTGTCAAAAACTGGACGTATGTAATCGTATTCTATTTGTTAAATACTCTCACCTAATATGTCATACCATGTGTGTTAATCCATTTTATTTCTACAATTTTAAAGTGTTATTACATGCCGTCATTTTCATTTGTCTACACCATCTTATTCTGCCAGTTAAATCCCATCATTTCAGACGCTGTACGTCACGATTGAACCAATAGAACCGTAGATACAAGACTAAGGCCCTTTTGACATGATGCTGTAATTGATTTTCATACGTCATTGTATTATATTAGTCAAATCCAGTTATTTTAGGTGCTGTACGCCACGATTGGACCAATAGGAGCGAAGATACGTAAATAAGGCCCTTTTGACATATTGCTGTATTTGATTTTTCTGTGTCATTGTATTCTGTTCATTAAACCCTACCATTTGAGCTGCTGTACGTCACAATTGGACCAATAGGACTAGATATACATAACTAGGGCCCTTTTGACTTGTTGCTGTATTTGATTTTTCTGTGTCATTGTATTTTATTTGTCAAGTCCTATTATTTGAGATGCCGTACGTCACGATTGGTCTTATAGGACCGAAGATACGCGACTAAGGCCCTTTTGACATGAGGTTGTATTTGATTTTTCTCTCATTGTATTCTGTTTGTCAAATCCTATCATTTGAGGTACTATACATCACTATTGGACCAACAGGACCGAAGATACATAACTAAGGCCCTTTTGACATATTGCTTGTTTGATTTTTCTGTGTCATTGTCTTCTATGATGTCTAAGGCATATCTCTGATATGCCCTATTTTTAAATTGGACTTCGTAAGTCCTAGGTTTTCACCCACAAGCTTTTATTTGACACCTCATTTGTCATTCTACCCGGTATAATGGCGGAGGAGTTATATTGGCGGTCGTACGTACCGACAGAAAGAGTACCCAGCTCAAATATCTCACCTTTAGTACCATCCTTGGATTATAAGCTTTCATTTGACACCTCATTTATTATTATAGCTGGTATAATGATAGAGGAGTTACATTCGCGGTCGGACGGACCCACCGACAGACCGCCTAGGTCAAATATCTCACCTTTAGTAACATCCTTGTATTACCAGCTTACATTTGACACCTTATTTGTCATTCTACCTGGTATAATGACGGAGAAGTTATATTCGCGGTCGTACGGACCGACAGAAAGATTGTCTAGGCCAAATATCTCACTTTTAGTACCATCCTTGGATTATAAGCTTTCATTTGACACCTTATTTATCATTCTACTTGGTATAAAGACGCAGAAGTTATAGTCGCGGTCGTACGGACCGGCGGAAAGACAGCTTAGGTCTAATCGCTCACCTGTAGTACCATCATTGGATTATCAGCTTTCATTTGACATCTCATTTGTCATTCTACTTGGTATAAAGACGCAGAAGTTATAGTCGCGGTCGTACGGACCGGCGGAAAGACAGCCTAGGTCAAATCGCTCACCTGTAGTACTATCATTGGATTATCAGCTTTCATTTGACACCTCATTTGTCATTCTACCTGGTATAACGACGGAGGGGTTATATGCGCGGTCGTACGGACCGACGGAAAGACAGCCTGGGTCAAATATCTCACCTTTAGTACCATCCTTGGAATATAAGCTTTCATTTGACACCTCATTTGTCATTCTACCTGGTATAATGACGGAGAAGTTATATTCGCGGTCGTACGGACCGACAGAAAGATTGCCTAGGCCAAATATCTCACCTTTAGTACCATCCTTGGATTATAAGCTTTCATTTGACACCTCATTTATCATTCTACCTGGTATAATGATTGAGGAGTTATACTCGCGGTCGGACGGACCGACGGACAGACCATGTAGGTCAAATATCTCACCTTTAGTACCATCCTTGGAATATCAGCCTTCATTTGACACCTCATTTCTCATTCTACATGGTATAATGACGGAGGAGTTATATTCCCGGTCGTACGGACCGTCGGAAAGACAGCCTAGGTCAAATATCTCACCTTTATTACCATCCTTGGAATATAAGCTTTCATTTGACACCTCATTTGTCATTCTACCTGGTATAATGATGGAGGAGTTATATTGGCGGTCGGAGGGACCGGCGCACAGATCGCCTAAGTTAAATATCTCACCTTTAGTACCATCCTTGTATTATAAGCTTTCTTTTGACACCTCATTTGTCATTCTACCTGGTATAATGACGGAGGAGTTATATTCGCGGTCGGAGGGACCGACGGAAAGACAGCCTAGGTCAAATATCTCACCTTTAGTACCATCCTAGGATTATCAGCTTTCATTTGACACCTCATTTGTCATTCTACCTGGTATAATGACGGATAAGTTATATTCGCGGTCGGAGGGACCGAGTCACAGACCGCCTAAGTCAAATATCTCACCTTTAGTACCATCCTTGTATTATAAGCTTTCTTTTGACACCTCATTTGTCATTCTACCTGGTATAATGACGGAGGAGTTATATTTGCGGTCGGAGGGACCGACGGAAAGACAGCCTAGGTCAAATATCTCACCGTTAGTACCATCCTTGGATTATATGCTTTCATTTGACACCTCATTTGTCATTCTACCTGGTATAATGATGGAGGAGTTATATTCGCGGTCGTAAAGACCGACGGACAGACCGCCAAGGTCAAATATCTCACCTTTAGTACCATCCTTGGATTATCAGCTTTCATTTGATACCTCATTTGTCATTCTAGCTGGTATATTGACGGAGGAGTTGTGGTTACAGACAGACGGACAGACGGACGTGGATAATACAAAGTTTTCACATTTTTTCAAAATTGGGTGAAAACAATAAAACATGATGCCAGACTGATTTCTTTATGAAAATAATATATACATTCTCAAATTGTCTATTTTTCGTTGTGAATAATATTGTATTCAACAGTGATGCCAAATTTCTGATGCCAAAATGATTGATAATGAAAGTGGGATATACGTTTTCATGTATATAACGGCAGCGACAAAACGGTAAAACACTGAACTAAATTTATATAATATTTTCACTGTACGATCATTTTGGACTCAAACATTTTATGGAATAAACTTATATAACTTAGTAAGAGGTAAACAAGGAAAGCTGATATATTAAAGTAACATCAAGGAATCAAATCTCTAACTACCGAGCTGATTAGACTTCTGGTAGCAAGTACAGGAATAAAGTTATTAAGGTAGTGTAAAGTGGCATCGATATACAGATGCCGCTTTGCAAGACGATGCCAAATCGATGGTAAATGCATAATGTATCGATGCCAAATTGATAGTAGGATGTATATATATATATATATATATATATATATATATATATATATATATATATATATATATATATATAAGATGTAGATCTTTGAAACACACTCAGTGAACCAAAGATCCAAGGTTATTGGTTTAACGACCACTCGTACGAAATCAAATAGATGAAATAGAGAATGTGGAAAAATCCCCTTACGAACAATTCACACATCCACATCCATATATATATATATATATATATACATCCCGCTATCATTATGTCATCTTTTCATGTTGCAGTCATTTGGCATCACCAAGAAATACTATCATTTTCGAATTTTAATTCGTGTATGTTTGTTGAGCGCATTTTTTAACGCCCTGTATCGTTCTCAGTTTTCTAAAATTTTAATTTTAAAAATTTAAATTATATACAAAAATTTTTACACTTCATAACCATTTTGACTTCCACCACATAAAAATGTGTATTTCCCATCATTTTGCCGCTTTTCGACGTTGCCACGAGTTAAAAATACCGATCTTTTGAGGACAGGTAGAAAAGGTCTATTGTAAACTTAGAGGATGGAATATTTTGGTAAAATATTCCATCCTCTCAGATTATAAACTACATAAAAGGTAGGTTCTTTACCTGTTCAGCTGGATTACCAAGCAAGGGTCTAAATATTTTACGAGTTGAATTGTGTTTATTTGATTTCATCTGTTAAATTAAAATTTCTCATACCGACTTAAAATATTTGTTTGAAAAATTCATTTTATATTTTCGTTTAATTTACTTAGGGTTTTTGGTCAGAATTTTGAAGAAACGCTTGGTTTGACATAAAATTTGGGACACGTACCTATAGCTAATATGTTAAAGAAAAAAAGTGATATTGTGCCGATATGTGCTTTTGATCTGGAGGTGAGTTTCGTCGGTTATAGGGTATGAAAACAAATACGTTCAAATAAGTCCGGAATTGGATAAACTGACTAATTCTAAGCAACTTATATTTTATAGCGTTTTTCACTAAGTCAATACTTTTAGAGATATTTGCGAGTGAATATGTTCATTTTTCAACAAAAAAAAAAAACGTTTTTATACGGTTTTTCGCAAATAACTCAAAAAGTAGGTACTTTATTGAAAAAAAATTAGCAAATAGTAAATATAGCTTATAAAAAAGTGAAAAAATGGTATATGTGTCAGGTCTGTAGACCCAGTAGAAGCAGAGTTATTGCTAAGCTTTGTTTTAAAACCAAGAGGAGTAGGTAAACTAAATGGCAGATTCACACCCAAGAAAGTCACTAGAAATATCATCAGATAAATCTTCTTTTTTGGTTGATCATATCGGCCTTTGACGGTAATCTTGACTAAAAATCTAAAAATAAAAGGAAGAACGCAGAAAATACAAAAATTGCTGATAAAATAAATAAACTAACCTATGAAATGCCAATAGTGTCAAAATTTGATATGAGTAAAATTGCCTGAGGTTGTACCAATTACAAACAAGGTGTACGGCGCGGGAAATTTGAATGACTCCTCTTGTTTAAAAACAGACTATAGTGAAAAATAAGCTCTTATATCTCAAATTCCAAATCGAATATTTTAACGTGAAATAAAAAAAATGAAACACTTTTCTGGGAAAACTTATTACAACTTTCTTAAAGTGTTTAAGAAAACGTTTATTTTTATTTTTTTTTTAAGTTTCCAGCAGCAAGAGTAAGCAGGTTACGCTCAAAATACAGTTGTTCCTTTTTTTTTGGTTAAAAATATTCTAAAAACTCCCTCTAATTAACAGCCCAAATGGAATTAATCGTTACCACTTCACAAGTAACTTTATGTATTGTTTGTGTTTGTAAGTTTCATCAGTTCAAAGTGCTTATTTGTGGAAAAATTTGGTTTTAAAGTAAATTTTTTTAAATCTTTAATTTTGAAAAAAAGACTTTTGTCAAAATAACTTAAAAATTATTAGTGATACCAAATATCTTAAAGAGTAAAAAATGTAGGTGTTGCTTTTTTAAATATTTGGAATTTTTTGATTTTCTGGAAGACAAAAATTGGTTAAGATATGGCTGTTCAAAATTTGCATATACATACTCGTGACTAGTGATTCGTTCGATGCCTTTCAACAAAACCCCTTTCAAAAATAAGCATTTTGAACCAATGCAACTTACAGATCATATACAGGGTTTCCCCGAAAATAGTGCGTTCCTTAAAGGTATAGATAGAAAGCACAATGTAGAGCAAAAAAGTCTTATAACATTTTATTCTAAATTCAGCCGTTTGACCAAAAAACGAAAATACATTTTGATATGCAAATTGATACTCAATTAGTAAATAAACAAGGGGTCCCATTAGATTAAATTTCACAGTCACAGGTTCTTCTACGCCATGTTGCCAGGTCATATAAATTTATGAAAATAAAAATTTACTCTTATGGAGAACAACGTAATTTTTGTTGAAACGGTTAACTTTAGGAAAAAATGTTACAACACCTTTTTGTTCTAAATTGTGTATTATATCCACACCTTAAAGGAACGCACTATTTTAGGAGACACCCTGTATAAACAATACATTTATCAAAGTAACGTGTGAAGCGGTAACAATTAATTTTCATGACTTTCTTTTGCCAAAAAAAAGGGAACGATTTTATTTTCAGCGTAACTTGCTTACTTTTCACGCTAGAAACTGTTTTAAAAACACCAAAAAAAATTTTTTTTAAACACTTTAAAAGAGTTATGATGAGTGTTTCCCGAAAAGTGCTTTATTTTTTTGGTTATTTTACGTTGAAATATTCGATTTGGTATTTGACGAATAAGAACCTATTTTTCATTAGCTGCAACCCTGCTTCTACTGGGTCTACAGACCTTATACTGACACCTCTTTTTCATAAGCTATATTATTGCTAGGAATATTTTCTTCGATAAAATATGTACATACTTACTTTTTGAGTTATTTGCGAAAATCCGTCCAAAACGTGTTTTTCTATGAAAAATAAACATATTCACTCGCACATACCTCGAAAAGTATTGACCTAAAACTTTTATAGAACAAAATTTGCTTAGAATTAGAATTAGTCAGTTTATCCACTTCCGGACTTATTTTGCACGTATGTTTTTTCACCTCCAAGAAGGGGTGAAAGTCACATCCAGGACAAGAGAACATATCGGCATAATCTCACTTTTTTCTTTGGCATTTTAGCTACGTGTGTGCCAAATTTTATGTCAATCCAAGCGGTTCTTTAAAATCTGGAGGTTTTGCGATATTTTATCGTGAGTGAATGGAATAATAATTATTACAACGGCAATTATTGCCGTTGTCACTTTTAGATAAGAAGTCATTATCACAATGATATAGTCAGGTTAACTGAATTGTATAATTATTGTTTTTATCATTAAATGTGAAAACCTAGAATTATCCATGTCTGTCCGTCAATAAACACAACTCGTCTATTAGTAGGACAGAAAGAATGACAAATAAGGTGTCAAATGAAAGCCTATAACCAAAATATGATATTACATGTGAGAAGTTTGACCTCGGACTGCCTGTTCCAGAGTTGCAACCGAAAGTACTGTTTTAAATTCGTCGAAATAGTACAAACTATTGGTCAACACGACTAAGAAAGACCAGAACAAATACATACTTCCGGTTTCATGCCTGTCTGTTCGTCCATATCTGTAGGTGAACAAAATTCATCCGTCATATCAGCTGACAAAAAGTTACACGAAGGGTTCAAATATCGACTGCCGGTTCAACTTCCGGTCACTTTTTGTGAAAAATTAGAACTTACGATGTCCAATTGCTTGTTACAATTTTTTTTATAAGTGTTCTACTCTATCTATTCTGACTTTTCATTAACTTACTTAGATCACATATAATTTAATACAGTTTTGATGTCAGGGTCTTCAAAATTTATGTGGTGAGTTCCGGTATGTGATGAATGAAAAACGACTCCATAAGCAGAAGAAAAAAGTGTTCTCAAGACCTAAGACAATGCATCGACTCACAAGAGCGTTGTGACAGTAGCAAAAATTCGAGTTGGGGTTCTAATTACTTTCTCATGCGGCTTACTCTCCTGACTTGGCCCCCTCCGATTATTAAGTGTTCCCAAATCTGAAGAAATGATGGGCGAGTCACAAAGTTTCACAAAAAAGCGAATATTTCGCGAAATGAACGTCAGATCGAAAAACTAAAAAATGCGTGTTCAATATTTTTCAAAAGTCTATCGAATGATACCAAAAACGAACCCCCACGGAAAGGGGTGAGGAGTAAATTAAAAATTTTAAATACGAACCCTGCGATATTTCGCGAAATGAACATCAGGAGTGCCAGTGTGTGCTTTTTTTCTGGGGATGAGTACCACCCCCTTCTCGAGTGTGAAAAAATATAGGTCCAAATAAGTCCGTAAGTGGATAAACTAATTAAATTCCTTGTAACTTTTGTTTTTAGATGGTTTTTCGCAAATAAATCAAAAAGTAAGTATTTGATCGAAAAACTATTCCTAGCAAATATAAAGCTTATAAAACAGTAAAAAAAAAGATGTATGTATGAAGTCTGGACACACAATAAAAACAGAGTTGGAGCTAATCAAAAGTTGGTTCTTATTCGTCAAATTCCAAATCGACTAGTTCAACGTAAAATGTCCAAAAAATAACGCACTTTTCGGGGAAAACCCGCCACAAATTTTTTAAAGAGTTTAAAAAAAGTTTTATTTTTGTTATATAAAAAGTATCTATTCTATCACCATCAGCATCAAAAGTAGACCGGGCAGTATCGTCGCCCCCGCTAGCGAAATTATTCCGATTCGATTTTTTTGCACAAACTTACTCAAAAAGAGGTCCTTATAACATATCCAAAGGGTGCCGGGCGGTGCATTGGTCGAAAAATTGTTTAAAAAATTTTTTTGAAACAAATTCACAAAAACAATTTTTTCATTTCGAACAATTTTTTTTAGATAACTTGTGTCATTCTGGGCAAAAAAGGTGTCTTGCCATTTTTGTTTAAAATTGATTGTTGTCGAGTTATATGCGATTAAAAATTTGAAAAATGCGAAAATGGCCATTTTTAAGTCTTAATAACTCGATTAAAAGTTATTATTATGAAATTAAAAAGTGAGCAGATCAAGTTTCAAACCCTTGCTTCAAGGTCCTTAAGAGATTTTTGTCATTATTTTATTACAAAGCTGTTATTTTTAATTATTAATAATTAGCGCTATAGTCCCGGATTTATCGTCGCCCCTGTTAGTGAAATTATTCCGATTCGATTTTTTTGCACAAACTTACTCAAAAAGAGGTCCTTATAACATATTCACAAGGTGCCGTGGTCGAAAAATTGTTTAAACAATTTTTTAAACAAATCCACAAAAATAATTTTTTCACTTTGAACAATTTTTTTTTAGATAATTTTGGACATTCTGAACAAAAAAGGTCTCTTGTCAATTTTCTCTAAAATTGATTGTTGTCGAGTTATACGCGATTTAAAACCTGAAAAATGCGAAAATGGCCATATAACTCGACAAAAATCAATTTTAGAGAAAAATCTCAAGATACCTTTTTTGCTCAGAATAACCCAACTTATCTAAAAAATCGTTCGTAATGAAAAAATTATTTTAGTGAATTTGTTTAAAAAATTGTTTAAGGTGATACAGTAGCGATCAACAGGTAGCCAAAACGCGTTCCAAGATTGCGGCTGTAATTTTGAATATTTTTTCAAGATATTTGGCACACGTATCCGTAATATAATAAAGAATGGCGGTACAGAGCCCAATTTGAAAAATATATTAGGTAATATTTGAAAATTATTCTGTAATTAAATACAATATTAAAAAAACGAGCCTGTACCGCCATTAAGAAGAACAAAAAAATACACTTTCTTCAAATAAACTTTTTTATCCGATGCCTAGATTTTGTGTCATTTTGGAACTACTAAAATGTTTTATTTCATTAGTCCAAAACAAAATTTAAATTTTTTAATTCGACAAAATATTTCCACGCACAGGCTGTGGTCTGTATTAATTCGAGAACCAAGAGAGACAGCTCATTAACCGCCTTTCATTTTTTTCTTAGAAAATAAACGATCTCTACACAAAGTACTTATAGGATAATACGCCGCCGTTATGAAATGATTGTAGGATGTTAAAATGACGAAGGATGTTTTACCCGGAAATCCGAATTTTATATACTTTTGTTATATTTAATACCCTAATAGCACACGACGTCCTTTGGACGTCCAAAATAGGTCAATTTTTGGTCCTAACGTCCATGGACCATAAACGGACGTCCTTTGGACGTCCGACGCTGGACGTACTTCGGGTGTACTAAATATGTACGTCCTTTGGACGTCCGGCGTTGGACGTCCTTCAGGTGGACTAAATATGTACGTCCTTTGGACGTCCGGCGTTGGACGTCCTTCGGGTGGACTAAATATGTACGTCCTTCGGACGTCCGGTGTTGGACGTCCTTCGGGTGGAATAAATATGAACGTCCTTTGGACGTCCGTACTCGGACGAAATACGGACCTTTTCCAATCGTCCATATTGGACATATTCTACCAATAAGGGGATTAAACAGCAAAATTATTTAATAAAATATTAACTTAATTATGTTAATAAAATAGTTTAAATGGAAAAGATTATAAATCATATTTAATTCAAAACTGTATATGTAGTTTAATATCTAATACATGTTTTTGTTTTTATGTAAAGTGTGAAAATCTGATCGGTAAATTATTCGTTATGTCCACTCTACATCAACAATAAATTGAACAAGAAATTGACTAAGTTATTCAAGGCCAAATTTGACGAGTACAAAATGTATGATTTGTAAAAGAAAATGAAGGAATTTGATGAAATAGAACAATTGGATATGTTTTATTTTGTCAAATTTCTTTATTTTCTGTTTATTCACGGCAAAATTGGAAGTAGAATTGTGTTTTGTATAAGCCAAATTTGACCTTGAATAACTTGTCGTCAATTTCTTGTTCAATTATTGTTGATGTAAAGTGGACTTTATAATGTTTTATTATTCCCGTTACCAAGATGATAGAAGTTTGGTGGTTAATTCTAATAAGCAAAAATATAATTTTTATCAATGTATCCTTACTACAGATGAATATTGAGAGCATATTTTTGAAGTTGAGCGTACGTGTGCCCAAAATAGGTCCAGTTTTAGTCCTAATGCGGATGGACTATAAATGAACGTCCTTCGGACGTCCGACGTTGGACGTACTTACGTGTTGAATAAATATGAACGTCCTTTGGACGTCCATTGGACGTCCGTGCTCGGACGTCACGATTGAACCAATAGAACCGTAGATACAAGACTAAGGCCCTTTTGACATGATGCTGTAATTGATTTTCATACGTCATTGTATTATATTAGTCAAATCCAGTTATTTTAGGTGCTGTACGCCACGATTGGACCAATAGGAGCGAAGATACGTAAATAAGGCCCTTTTGACATATTGCTGTATTTGATTTTTCTGTGTCATTGTATTCTGTTCATTAAACCCTACCATTTGAGTTGCTGTACGTCACAATTGGACCAATAGGACTAGATATACATAACTAGGGCCCTTTTGACTTGTTGCTGTATTTGATTTTTCTGTGTCATTGTATTTTATTTGTCAAGTCTTATTATTTGAGATGCCGTACGTCACGATTGGTCTTATAGGACCGAAGATACGCGACTAAGGCCCTTTTGACATGAGGTTGTATTTGATTTTTCTCTCATTGTATTCTGTTTGTCAAATCCTATCATTTGAGGTGCTATACATCACGATTGGACCAACAGGACCGAAGATACATAACTAGGGCCCTTTTGACATATTGCTTGTTTGATTTTTCTGTGTCATTGTCTTCTATGATGTCTAAGGCATATCTCTGATATGCCCTATTTTTAAATTGGACTTCGTAAGTCCTAGGTTTTCACCCACAAGCTTTTATTTGACACCTCATTTGTCATTCTACCCGGTATAATGGCGGAGGAGTTATATTGGCGGTCGTACGGACCGACAGAAAGAGTACCCAGCTCAAATATCTCACCTTTAGTACCATCCTTGGATTATAAGCTTTCATTTGACACCTCATTTATTATTATAGCTGGTATAATGATAGAGGAGTTACATTCGCGGTCGGACGGACCCACCGACAGACCGCCTAGGTCAAATATCTCACCTTTAGTACCATCCTTGTATTACCAGCTTACATTTGACACCTTATTTGTCATTCTACCTGGTATAATGACGGAGAAGTTATATTCGCGGTCGTACGGACCGACAGAAAGATTGTCTAGGCCAAATATCTCACTTTTAGTACCATCCTTGGATTATAAGCTTTCATTTGACACCTTATTTATCATTCTACTTGGTATAAAGACGCAGAAGTTATAGTCGCGGTCGTACGGACCGGCGGAAAGACAGCTTAGGTCAAATCGCTCACCTGTAGTACCATCATTGGATTATCAGCTTTCATTTGACACCTCATTTGTCATTCTACTTGGTATAAAGACGCAGAAGTTATAGTCGCGGTCGTACGGACCGGCGGAAAGACAGCCTAGGTCAAATCGCTCACCTGTAGTACTATCATTGGATTATCAGCTTTCATTTGACACCTCATTTGTCATTCTACCTGGTATAACGACGGAGGGGTAATATGCGCGGTCGTACGGACCGACGGAAAGACAGCCTGGGTCAAATATCTCACCTTTAGTACCATCCTTGGAATATAAGCTTTCATTTGACACCTCATTTGTCATTCTACCTGGTATAATGACGGAAAATTATATTCGCGGTCGTACGGACCGACAGAAAGATTGCCTAGGCCAAATATCTCACCTTTAGTACCATCCTTGGATTATAAGCTTTCATTTGACACCTCATTTATCATTCTACCTGGTATAATGATTGAGGAGTTATACTCGCGGTCGGACGGACCGACGGACAGACCATGTAGGTCAAATATCTCACCTTTAGTACCATCCTTGGAATATCAGCCTTCATTTGACACCTCATTTCTCATTCTACATGGTATAATGACGGAGGAGTTATATTCCCGGTCGTACGGACCGTCGGAAAGACAGCCTAGGTCAAATATCTCACCTTTATTACCATCCTTGGAATATAAGCTTTCATTTGACACCTCATTTGTCATTCTACCTGGTATAATGATGGAGGAGTTATATTGGCGGTCGGAGGGACCGGCGCACAGATCGCCTAAGTTAAATATCTCACCTTTAGTACCATCCTTGTATTATAAGCTTTCTTTTGACACCTCATTTGTCATTCTACCTGGTATAATGACGGAGGAGTTATATTCGCGGTCGGAGGGACCGACGTAAAGACAGCCTAGGTCAAATATCTCACGTTTAGTACCATCCTAGGATTATCAGCTTTCATTTGACACCTCATTTGTCATTCTACCTGGTATAATGACGGATAAGTTATATTCGCGGTCGGAGGGACCGAGTCACAGACCGCCTAAGTCAAATATCTCACCTTTAGTACCATCCTTGTATTATAAGCTTTCTTTTGACACCTCATTTGTCATTCTACCTGGTATAATGACGGAGGAGTTATATTTGCGGTCGGAGGGACCGACGGAAAGACAGCCTAGGTCAAATATCTCACCGTTAGTACCATCCTTGGATTATATGCTTTCATTTGACACCTCATTTGTCATTCTACCTGGTATAATGATGGAGGAGTTATATTCGCGGTCGTAAAGACCGACGGACAGACCGCCAAGGTAAAATATCTCACCTTTAGTACCATCCTTGGATTATCAGCTTTCATTTGATACCTCATTTGTCATTCTAGCTGGTATATTGACGGAGGAGTTGTGGTTACAGACAGACGGACAGACGGACGTGGATAATACAAAGTTTTCACATTTTTTCAAAATTGGGTGAAAACAATAAAACATGATGCCAGACTGATTTCTTTATGAAAATAATATATACATTCTCAAATTGTCTATTTTTCGTTGTGAATAATATTGTATTCAACAGTGATGCCAAATTTCTGATGCCAAAATGATTGATAATGAAAGTGGGATATACGTTTTCATGTATATAACGGCAGCGACAAAACGGTAAAACACTGAACTAAATGTATATAATATTTTCACTGTACGATCATTTTGGACTCAAACATTTTATGGAATAAACTTATATAACTTAGTAAGAGGTAAACAAGGAAAGCTGATATATTAAAGTAACATCAAGGAATCAAATCTCTAACTACCGAGCTGATTAGACTTCTGGTAGCAAGTACAGGAATAAAGTTATTAAGGTAGTGTAAAGTGGCATCGATATACAGATGCCACTTTGCAAGACGATGCCAAATCGATGGTAAATGCATAATGTATCGATGCCAAATTGATAGTAGGATATATATATATATATATATATATATATATATATATATATATATATATATATATACAGTTTTTGGTTATTGGGTTATGCAGCAATTGATAAGTGTACTCTTTTAAGTCTTTATTCCGAGCTTTCGTTCATGATTATGAACATCGTCAGGGTGCTACAATTATATTATATATGTGAAACAATATGAAAATATGTATATAAAATTATATGTACTTACAACTTATTGAGGATATTTCAAATAGGTGGTCATTAAAATGAGAATTGTACTTATTAAAATGGTCATGTAATGTCTCGATAAAACAAAATTATTCAAATAAAAATTTTTATAATTTAGTTCAACTTCAAAATCGACGAAATATAAAATGACACTTGGACATTCATGACATGGCATTATTTGAAATATCTAACAAAAATTTTTAAAGATGATCAATTTAGTAAACGACCAATAGGGTCAATGATAATTAAGAAAGTATTTTTTAAATTTTATAAATTACTGTTGAAATTATAAATTAAGGTAAAATTTAAAAAAATTAGTAAGATTTTTTGATCAAGTTTAATTAGAAGTTTTAAATTATTTATATAAAAGTAGTGTATAAAGTTGTTGACAAAAATTAATTTATACAAAAGTAATTTATAATGTTGTTGACAAGTCAGAGTATCTAGAAGAGGAGTTAGGAGATAACTCACGATTATCTAAAAATAGTAGATAAGAAAACATTTCATTTAGGTGGCCTATATCAGTACGATGATTCATCGAATTTGGATTTTTATTTATGTGAACCATTTCCAAAAAAAGCCGCTTTGAAGTATGTGACTCACGGTCCAATATTTTAGCGTTATTGTAATCAATTTGATGATTATTATTGAAAACATGTTCACCCAATGCACTGTCAGGGTACAATCTGCAGTCTGACTTATGTGAAGTTATTCTGTCTTTTAATCTTCTTGATGTTTGACCAATATATATTTGATTACAATCAAAACAAGGAAGACTGTAGACTGTACCAGTTTTAGAAAGCATTGGAGTCTTGTCTTTGACGTTTGAAAAAACCTTATTGACTGTGAGAGTCGTCTTAAATGCAAGTTTGATATTTTCGAAAGGCTTAAAAAGTCTAGTAAACTTCGGTGCAATATCGCTAATATATGGTAAGGTCATATAAGTTACGTTAGTAACGGGAGTCGCGTTGGTTTGCGAGTTGTCTGCATCAATGAAATAGACCAATTATAGTCAATGGCAGTAATACAGATATTAAGATATACATTACTAAACATTTCGAATAATTGTGAGTTGTCTAAATCAACATTTTTTGAACTTTTAACCTTTCTTTTTGAAAACAATTATTTTGTATTTAACAGTGGATTTTACAAACAGACTTTTGGTACACCTATGGGTAGTACAATTTCCCCTATCTTAGCTGATTATGTTATGGATTATATTTTAGATTTTGTGTTACGTGTGTTACCCTTCAAATTATTTTTCATCAAAAGATATGTAGATAACATTCTACTTTGCTTGCCTACTAATGAACTTGATAATTTGTTATTCTATTTTAACAGCTTTAACCATCATATACAATTTACTCTTGAAAAAGAGGACATATTGAGTTCTGTACCTTTTTTGGACACTAGAGTTATACGTAAAAATAACATTTTATTAGTGGATTGGTATCGTAAACCACTTAGTTCAGGCAGATATCTAAACTATAGTTCATACCATAAACACGTTATGAAAATCAATTTAATTAAATCCATGAAAAACCGCGTTTTAAAAATCAGCGATGTTTCTTTTCACTCAAAAAATTTAAAAATATTGTATCAACTTTTTTTGGAAAACGGTTATCCAGAGTCTTTGTTGAAGAAATTACTGTTTAATACAATTAACATTCAACCAACAAATGTTAATAACAATTTTGATGCAGACAACTCGCAAACCAACGCGACTCCCGTTACTAACGTAACTTATATGACCTTACCATATATTAGCGATATTGCACCGAAGTTTACTAGACTTTTTAAGCCTTTCGAAAATATCAAACTTGCATTTAAGACGACTCTCACAGTCAATAAGGTTTTTTCAAACGTCAAAGACAGGACTCCAATGCTTTCTAAAACTGGTACAGTCTACAGTCTTCCTTGTTTCAATTGTAATCAAATATATATTGGTCAAACATCAAGAAGATTAAAAGACAGAATAACTTCACATAAGTCAGACTGCAGATTGTACCCTGACAGAAGTGCATTGGGTGAACATGTTTTCAATAATAATCATCAAATTGATTACAATAACGCTAAAATATTGGACCGTGAGTCACATACTTCAAAGCGGCTTTTTTTTGGAAATGGTTCACATAAATAAAAATCCAAATTCGATGAATCATCGTACTGATATAGGCCACCTAAATGAAATGTTTTCTTATCTACTATTTTTAGATAATCGTGAGTTATCTCCTAACTCCTCTTCTAGATACTCTGACTTGTCAACAACATTATAAATTACTTTTGTATAAATTAATTTTTGTCAACAACTTTATACACTACTTTTATATAAATAATTTAAAACTTCTAATTAAACTTGATCAAAAAATCTTACTAATTTTTTTAAATTTTACCTTAATTTATAATTTCAACAGTAATTTATAAAATTTAAAAAATACTTTCTTAATTATCATTGACCCTATTGGTCGTTTACTAAATTGATCATCTTTAAAAATTTTTGTTAGATATTTCAAATAATGCCATGTCATGAATGTCCAAGTGTCATTTTATATTTCGTCGATTTTGAAGTTGAACTAAATTATAAAAATTTTTATTTGAATAATTTTGTTTTATCGAGACATTACATGACCATTTTAATAAGTACAATTCTCATTTTAATGACCACCTATTTGAAATATCCTCAATAAGTTGTAAGTACATATAATTTTATATACATATTTTCATATTGTTTCACATATATAATATAATTGTAGCACCCTGACGATGTTCATAATCATGAACGAAAGCTCGGAATAAAGACTTAAAAGAGTACACTTATCAATTGCTGCATAACCCAATAACCAAAAACTGTACATTTACTGTCAGCAAAGACTCATTGTCTTCTTATATATATATATATATATATATATATATATATATATATATATATATATATATATATACAAGGTGATTGGTAAAGAATGGGCCATAGCTTAACCTGAGATCTGTGAGCTTAAAATAGATCGAATAAAGCTAACTTTAGTACGAAATTTGATAATAACCGAAATAAAGGATGTCAAAGTGTAACTTTTATTTTATATATTCTTAAATATTTCCTGACAGGCATGGGATAACAACACGACATTTGGTAGGCGGGGTTTTTTTGGGACGAGCAATCTAAATTCGCCACCAAAAATGATGTATTACCCAGAGGACGCCACATACGTCTTTCAGCACTCATTTAATACGTTCAATTTTTTTTGTCCCTCACTCTACATACTTTTTGGATCAAAATTTTTATTCTCGTAATATTTTTACTTAAAAAAGGTATACTACATTTATCTCGCTAGACCCAACCGTTTTCGAGATAAACGCAGTTTAAATTGTGATGCAACATAATTTTTTGCATAATATCATTGTAGTTACACTCGAAGAATAAACTTAAAACCATAATAACTTCCAAAAATGTGGCCCAAGTTCCTTTAAATACGATTTGGGATGCAATGACATAAATATGAGAACTTGCATAATTATTATGGTTACAAGATTATTTTTCGGGTGTAACTACAATGATATACAAGAAAATATGTTGCACCGCAAAATTAAAATGCGTTTATCTCGAAAACAGTTGAGTTTAGCGAGATAAATCTAGTATACCTTTTTTAAGTAAAATATTAAGAGAATAAAAGTTTTGATTCAAAAAGTATGTAGAGTGGGGGATAAAAAAAATTGAACGTATTAAATGAGCGCTGAAAGACGTATGTGGCGACCTCTGAGTAATACATCATTTTTGGTGGCGAATTTAGATTTCTTATGCCAAAAAACCACCGCCTAGCAAAGTTCGTGTTGTTATCCCATGCCTATCAGGAAATATTCAAGAATAAATAAAATAAAAGTTTAATTTTGACACCCTGTATTTCGGTTATTATCAACTTTCGTACCAAGGTAAGTTAGCTTAAATCGACATATTTTAAGCTCAGGAAACTAAGGTTCACTATGACTCTATGACCAACTATGGCCCATTCTTTACCAAAGTTTCATTGGGAAAGTAACATACCTTAACTGTAGCAATAGGACACTTAAGCGGTCTCAAAAATACTATACTTAATGAGTCTTACTTCATTAATAACAAATATACTGGGTGTTTTATCAATTTTGCCATTTTCTTATTTGGTTCATAACTTTTTAACCACAATGTATATTTATTTTATATTTGGGAAGCAAATATTCTTTAACCTTCGGAGTACGAAGACTGGGTCAAGCGTGACCAGAAATTCAGTTATTTCTTAATATTTTATAAAATAATTTTTTTACAAATCCGATTGATCGTAAGTTCTCCTTATTTGTTTCAATCTATTTTTTCGTATATAATTCGTGAACATGCAAATTACAGTTTTTCCTCTACGTAACATCTATGATGCCGGGTCAGTCCTGACCCGGTCTTCGGATTCCGAAGGATATTTTCAATATGTTTGTAGGTACACGTAAATCGCAGCCGTCTCTGTTTACGGGTATACGTACAGTGGAACCCCGATAAGTCGGCCTCCGATAACCCGGAAGTCCGGCTAACCCGAACCGATTTTCATCAGACAAAACAAACATTTTTTCACTTTGACCAAGTTTTTTACTAAGAAATAAACAATACTGTATACAACTGTACGTAATTTAGATGTATTGTGCATATTTTATGTATTTCATGTTTTTGCAATTATAATGGAGTTTATCTGTAAGTATACCGTGTTTTATTAATTTTTACCATATTCTCCGGCTAACTCGGATTTTCGGTACTCGGATCGGCCGCAGTCTCGATTAATCCGACCTATCGAGGTTCCACTGTATTCAAATATGTGGCAGAAGCAAATTTACCTATGCCCGGAGCGAACTAGTATATGCCCATGGGTAACCATCTTAAAAAATTTAAATAAAATAATTTAGGATTTTGTTTGTTTTTGTCGAATTAAAGATACTGTTTAATAATACTGACTATTTAAAACATCCTTATAAATAAAATAAGAATGGGTCACGCTTGACCCATCATCGTAATCTAAGTAAGTCAAATAATCTCCCTACTCCGAAGGTTAAGGTGTACAATCAACTAATTTATTTACAATTTTAACAAATACAGATCCGGATTAAGTAATAATGGAAAATCTTCCGACTCAAAAACAATACCCAGTATGTACATTCAATTTTTTTAAAAAAGATTTTGCATTTATTTGAAAAGAGGATGAAAAACTAAATTTAGTAGTATACTTCGAATTTGAGATGATTATTTTCCTGGTAAAATTTTTAATTTGAATTCTGAAATTATGCGAATTGCGAGAGCTCGAAATAGAAAAAAAATTAAAATATGACTTACAACTTGTCAACCACACTGCAAATTTATTTTATATTTAACACCGAATATTCTTTAAGGTGTCCAATCGAATCAGTTATTTAGAATTATAAAAAATCCAGGGCCGGATTAAAAAATATTAGAAAAATATTCCGACCCAAAAACCACCCTGTACAATAAATTTTTTTAAAGTGGATTGTGCATTTGAGAAGGGTATGAGAAACTAAATTTAGTGGTACATGTACTTTGAATTTTCGGCAAAATTATTTTTCTGGTAAAATTTTGAATTTGAATTCTGGAAGTATGTGAATTGCGAGAGCTCGAAGTAAAAAAATTAATATTTAACTTAACTTTAATTAATAACATCATTTTAATCTAAATTGGTAAAAGGTTAACATTTCAGTGTTTTTTTATTATGGCGACAAATAATTTATAACAAATATTCACCTTTAATTAGTAAATAAATAATAAAGGCTCCACAAAAAATACATAATTTTAATCGACAAACTATCTTAAAAATTAAAAAAAACAAAAAATATTTGCTGAAAAATAACTTATCAAAACTATAGTTATTGTTTAAAATGACCACCACCTTGTTGAAAACAAAGTCCTGTATTTTTGGTGAACTCTTTACTATTTATTGATTAATAATTAAATGTTAATATTTGTTATGAATTATTTATCGCCATAATAAACAAACACTTAAATGTTAACATTTTACTAATTTAGAATAAATAATGGTATTAATTAAAATTAAGTCACGTTTTAATTTTTTTACTTCGAGCTCTCCCAATTCATATAATTTCAAAATTCAAATTCATAATTATATCAGAAAAACCATTTTGCCGAAAATTCGAGGTATATGCTTCTTTTCATGAGCATTTTTCAGTGCGTCACAAATGATAGAAAAAAAGGTAAGTCCGTGATAATATACATTTTAGTGACATGACATTTTAGTTAAATCTGACAGTTGTCAAATTTTATTTGCAATTTGGCATAAAAACAAATCAATTGTGCATTTATAAAATGGTATTTTCTTTGATTTGTATAGTCTTTTAAATTGTTCAGATTATATTTGTAGATATATTATATATTTCGCAAATTATTTTATTTTCGATTATAGCGCCATCTACTGACAACTAAAATAAATGTTATAAATGTCACCGAAATGTAATCACCAACGTGCGTTTTTTTTGTGACATACAATTTAATGCGTTAGAAAGAAATTAAAAAACTGTGACGCACTGCAAGATCCTCATGAGAAAAAGCATACCACTAAATTTACCTTTTCAGCCACTTTTTACATGCAAAAAACTGAACATTTTAAAAAAATATATAATGAACAGGGTGTTTCTTTTGGGTCGGAACATGTTTCCAATAGTTTTTAATCCGGCACTGGATTTTTTATGATTGTAAATAAATTAATTGATTAAACACCTTACAGAATATTCGGTGTTATATATAAAATAAATATACAGTGTGATTAACAAGTTATAAGTCGTATTTTAATTTTTTTTTCTACTTCGAGCTCTCGCAAATCGCATAATTTCAGAATTCAGATTCAAAATTTTACCAGAAAAATCATTTTGCCGAAAATTCAAAGTATGCCAACTAAATTTAGTTTTTCATACTCTTTTCAAATGCAAAACCTATTTTAAAAAAAATTGAATGTACTGGGTGTTGTTTTTGGGTCGGAATATTTTTTCATTATTTTTTAATACGGACCTGGATTTTATACAATTGTAAATAAATTAATTGATTGTACACCTTAAAGAATGTTTGCTTGGCAAATATAAAATAAATATACAGTGTGGTTAAAAAGTTATGAACCAAATCAGAAAATGGCAAAATAGATCAAACACCCAGTATCTTTGTTATTAACGCAGTAAGACCCATTAATTCTGGTATTGTTGAGACCGCCCAAGTATCCTGTTTCTACAAGTTAACGTATGTTACTTTCCCAATGAAACACCCTGTATAGCGCGGGACAATTTCTTATAAAATATGCAAGAACCAAAATAAATATTGTAAACTTACATTATAACGTCTTTTCACACACAAACAAATCGTAAAAGGGGTTCGACCTTATCAATGAACCACTATTGTAAGCGAACTACTGAAAATGGCAAAATTCCTTCAGTACGGAGTTTCAGTAACCTAATAATAAGTTCAGCCGGTGTCTGACACGGCCGAGGGCAGAAAGGGTGAGTATAAACACCCTCTTAGTCCATGTTGTGAGGCTCTATGAAAAAATTTGGGATCGTTTTCTTTGGGGATTATACAAAAATTAATTAAGAAGAAATCTCAGGGTGCCTTTTTGTCATAAAAAAAATAATTAAATTATCTTAGGTTATACTTATCCTTTCTCGTGGAGTATCTCTTAGTTGATCCTTATCGGAATAAAATAGGAAAAGGAGATAAATAGAAAAATCATACATAAGCACATATAAATACCTTTATTATCAAAAGCAATGCTCTGAAAATATATCAATTAAATCTTGTGGGCATAATTGCCCAAATGAAACTTTTACCATATAATTAATCTAATTCAAACAAATATTTATCGCTTTGTCCCTGATACCATTAATAAAATAAGCTAAGCAAACAAATTTAGGTATTTGCAAAAATACTTATACTTCCTATTAAATTTTTGAAATGTTGGAATCTTAATTCATATGCTTTTACGCAGCATTTTTAACTTCTGATTATAAAGAACATCTATCACATAAGTTATTGACTGACCTTTTTGATTCACACACAATGATGTCTCCTCTTGGCCCAAACAGCTCTTTCTTGTTGATTATGTTAGGCTACCAATCAAAGCCCTCTCCGTTCTCACCATCAATCCAGCAGAATACCAGCAACTGTTTCTCCAAAACACAAGCCAGGCCTCTTTTGACCAGTACTCGTTCAATAAACTCCAAAACTCTCTCCTCTCTTTCTCTCAACAATAATCTCCTGAGACCCAAGTTTCTTTTTTACTTGGTGTCACAAATAATTTTAATAACTATAATTCTTGTAACTTACTCTCTTGGACTTTACAGAATCAAAGAGGTTTTCTTCTCGATTTGATTTGTCTCTCGTTCCACTTTTCAGCTACTCTCCACTAACAAACAACCACTAGTACTTGCTTCTGAAACTATCCGCGAAAACTTTCGACTGCCCTTCTCGGATGCCGGCTACACAATCCTATCTGATTTTCCAAACTGAACATTCAAAATTCTCTCTCCCCATTCCAAATTGCCAAGCCAATCAGAAACATTTCTCTCTCTCTAGCTTCCTCCTCTTTCATTCGAAAAACCCACGCATCTTTCCAAACAATTACTTCTATTCATGATAATGACTTTTCGGGAATTCTACAAACTATTCTTGTGCTTAAACAAAAGACTTAAAATTCCAAATCTCTCTACCTTTATTTTTCTAAAAACTAATAATTACAGCTACCTGTGGATTAATACCTTTCCCGTAACAAACAATCTTTTTAAATTATAATCCGAAATAATTGTCTTTTCACTTCACTATATTTACAAATGTCTTTAAGTCTTCAGGGAAAAACTCATTAAGGATAAACCCATTGCGTAAAAGCTACCTTCTACTAAATAGTTACAAATCAATATACAGGGTGTATCAAATTTATGTGCCCGCGTTATAATTAAAAAAAAAATAAAATTTTTACTCTATTTTTGATTGATAAAGTGATACATAATGGTATATAATATATAACGGATTGATTACGGCTGTCGCTGCTTCTCCGCCCCCAATTTCCATCTTTTCCTGTCATATTATACAGTTGCCTCTTCTAAGTCTATTGCCACTTTTGCTTCATCAATATCGTTCTGCCAACTTCTCCGCGGTCGTTCTCTCTTTCATCTTTCAGGAGGGATCCAATCCAGTACTCTTCTAGGCCATCTGTACTCTGGCATTCTGTTAGCATGTCCGAACCAGGTTAATTGTTTTCTTTCTATATCATCTTTGATATTTCGTTCCATTTTCATTTCGTTTCTTATTTGTTCGTTTCTAACATTCTTCAGTATCGACACAGTATATAGAGGTTCCACAGTAAAACCACTCCTCTGTCGGCGCTTTGATCTCAAAAAGTAATACCGGCAGTACGCAATAATTGGTAATTCACCAGTGGTGGATGCGGGTTGTCCCTGTTAAAATCCGTACGTTTATATGCGACTAGCAATGCGAGAGTGGGGCAAAAGCGACTAAGAACATTGCGCGGTCGCCATGCGCCACTGCAGATTTTACGTCCAATTTTTCGGAGAGTGGTTCTACTGTCCCTCTTTATACTGTGGTATCGATCTACCGCAGCTTCGTCTCAGATAATGAATTTCTGTAGTCATAAGTTTGTTTCTATTAGCTTTGGTGACGTTCCATACTTCCGAACCGTAAAGTGTAATACTTTGGACTATACTGCCGTAAATGTGTTTTTTGGTTTCTCGTCGAATTGTTTTTTGCCAGAGAAGAGAGTTTAAGGCACGGGTCGCTGCTCTGCCCTTGTTTATCCTTTCCCTGATTTCATTTACGGATTGTTTATTTCTTTGCGGATTACTGTTCAAAAATGTTCCCTCTAAATAAATAAGAAGGGTGTTGAGTGAAATTTTTGGGCAGAAATGGCTTAAAAAAAATTTTAAACACATTTAAAAGGCCACCTATTTTGTCCCAGAAAGTATTTCTTTGGTTTTGTTTGGGTAATTTTAAACAAAATTTTAATTTTTCCCAAAAGTTATAGTTTTCGAGCTATAAGCGATATAAAATCTGATACGCATTTTCGAGGATTAAAAACTCAAAATTTGCAAAATGTAAATTATTTTTTTGAGGTTGCCATGTGCCTAAAGTAAAGTTTAAACATTTAATTTTAAGATTGTGGTAAGTACTTTTTTATTGTTAATTACGAGCGTCCCTCGACTTTTAAGCCGTCTGTCGGACTATACAGTGTGTCAATTTTAAAACTTACAATGGGCTATATCTTACGAACAAAAGCTTATATCGAAAAATGTTTGAAACCGTTTCTAGGAAAATACGGGGGAACTAAAATGACATGAAAGAGAACTCACCCCATCAACCCACTAGACCCCACCCACCACAACCAAAAAATTTTAAATTGCAAACCCCTACTTGTGATACAATTTAAAAGACTATAAAAATGCTATCTAATGGTATAAATAATAATTATACAGGGTTTTGATATCAGCCGGCTTACTATGACTTTAATATTTGTAATACTATCTCCCGAACTATTATTGTGAATGATAAATATCCGTCGGTACATTTTTTGTATAAAAACTTAATTTGCCGTTTTTTGCAAAACAAGTTAAAACCATCTGTTTTTTGGTTTCAGTCAGATATAATACTTTTGGTTTATTTGAGACCTTTAAGACAAGCCGCACACCAAAGAAACATGAAACGAAAAACATGAATCATGAACCGTGAAACATGAGAAACGAGTGTAATTCATGCTCATGACACATTTTTATTTTCGGAGAGTTTCATAAATGGCCGGACGTATATTTGTTTAGCAGTGTTTTATTTCCATGAAACGTAATTTACGTTTCATGTTTCTTTGATGTGCATGTCACTAAATGTCATTAGTTTTTATCATTTTTACGATCGGTACTGTCATTAAGCTGTAGTTGTCACGATGGTTTACAGTAAACCTGAACGCGTGGAGATTATTTTCATATTTGCGTCCCAGAACCAGTGTTATTTACGAACAGCTCAAATATTTAATGAAAGGCATCCGGACAAAAATTTAAGTCACGTGTACGTCCGCGATTTAGTAGAAAAGTTTAGAGAAACGGGATCAGTGCAAAATAAAAAAAGCTATGCCCCAAGATTACTGAATGAAGCATCCCAAATTGAGGTCCTTGGAAATTTTGCAATAGAGCCTACTGCATCAACACGTCAAGTATCTGCAATGACAGGACTTTCACATGCGTCGGTTAGAAAGGTGTTGAAATTACATAAGTTTTATCCGTACAAAACACAAATTCTTCAAGAACTAGGCGATGATGATCCAGACCGACGAATTGAGTTTTGTGAACTCATGACTGAAAGAATTCGCGTTGAACCGAGATTGTTAAAAAATACTTGTTTCACTGATGAATGTACTTTTATGATGAATGGTAATGTAAATAAACAAAACTGGGGGTACTGGAGTGATGCGAACCCGCATCGATTCAGAGAAGGTCACACTCAATATCCTGAAAAACTGGATATTTGGGCAGGAATATTAGGCGATGCTATAATTGGCCCGTTGTTCATACCAGGCAATTTAAGTGGCGACATTTATCTCGATATGCTGGAAAACACCATCGAACCTTTAATTGTGCATGAATTAGAGAACCAAAGGGACGATCAAGGCAACCTAGCTCTAGACGAAGGCTTGCTGCACTTCCAACAAGATGGAGCACCTCCTCACTATGCAGCTCCAGTTAGGCACTGGTTAGATACTAATTATCCGAACAAATGAATTGGAAGGAGAGGTCCTATTGAGTGGCCTATTGAGTGGCCTATTTAGATCACCAGACTTACCGCCACCTGACTTTTTTATATGGGGTTACCTCAAGTCAGTTTTTTATAAAACTCAACCTGCGTCACTTGAGGAATTTCGAGAAAGAAATACGCAAGCATGTCGCGCTATTACAAGAACAACATTTGCCAAAGTCCGTGCAGAATTTGAAAATAGGCTGTATTATTGTTTACAAAACGACGGAAGCCACTTTGAACATTTTTATTTAATTGACATTTTTTAACAAATTTGTGGTTCAACAAAAACCTTATTAAATTTTTCATTTAAGCCCAAGTTTCACAATTATTGCTTCACCCTGTATAATTATTATTTATACCATTGGATAGAATTTTTTATAGTCTTTTCAATGATGTATCACAAGTAGGGGTTTGCAATTTAAACTTTTTTGGTTGTGGTGGGCGGACCCTAGGGGGTTGATGAGGGTGAGTTCTCTTTCATGTAATTTTAGCTTCCTCTTACTATCCTAGAAACGGTTTTAAGCATTTTTCCATATCAGCTTTTGTTCGTGAGATATAGCCCATTGTAAGTTTTAAAATTGACACACTGTATGATTGAAGTATTTAGTTAGCATATTGTCAAAAATTAATTGAATAAATAAATATTCTTCTTCTTCTTCTAATGGCGCTACAATTCTTTGGGAGCCTTGGCCTGTTTAACAATGTTTTTCCATTCTGTCCTGTCGGATACTTTCCTTCGCCACTGCCTGATGTTCATGGTTTTAATATCCCCCTCTACGTCGTCTATCTATCTTTTACGGGGCCTTCCTCTTGTTATATTTCCTTGGGGCTTCCATCTCTGAATTACTTTCACAGCTCGATTATCTGGCATTCTTTCTAAGTGACCAAGCCAGCTTAGTATTTGAGACTTCACAAATCTAACAATATCTGCGCTCTGCATTAGTTCATTTAAAATTAAATTAAAATAAATAAAATGACATAAAAATAAATAAAACTAAATAAAATTAAACAAAAACAAATAAAAATATATAAAATTAAATAAAACTTAATGAAAATACACAAAATTACATAGAATTAAATAAAATTGATTAAACGTAAACAAAATGAAACAAAGGGTACCCCCCGTTAAGATAGGCAAAATGCCCTCACTCTCAGAATTCAATTTTTTTAATTTTTTTACGTTCTGTGCAATTAAAATTAAAAAATGAGATAACGAGGATTTTTAGCTCGCCACCCCCTTACCCCTCCCCCCACAGCCTAAAACATCGATTTTTAGATTTAATTTTTTTTAATTGGGTTGCAATTGATTTAAAAATTTCAAAAAAATCACACGTATAACTGAGGCTTTTACAAAACATGTCCATTTTTTATGGATCCTTAGGTCGAGTGTACATAACCTCAATTTTTTTTTAACTTTTTTAAAACCTATAACTTTTTTTTGGAGGGGGCTGCATGTCCAATTTTTTTTGCATTTTGTGTATTTTCTCAAAAGCTGTCTCTCTGATTTTTTTCAGATTTTTCCGTCAGGTGCGCCATCTTGAAAAATCCAGAAAACTGTTTTTTAGGGGGTTTTTAGGGATTTTCTCCATTTTATAGACTGCAACATAGATCAACTCAAGGTTTTGTTAATAGATTATGTATAATTTGAAATAAATGAGTATTTTAGGATTATCAAAAATTAGGCAAAATACCTTTAAACCCCCCAAAAACCATGTTTTTTTAAGTTATGTAAGGGTTTTTGCGGGCTGAATATTATTTTTTGAGATCGATACAGCCTGAATATTTTTTTTTACGTTGCCTCTGCCCCCACAAAAACGTCAATTTTTCTATTTTTTTTTTTTGTTTAAAGTTGCAATTAATTTAACATTTTTATGAGGCGTCTACAAAACATATCTATTTTTTATATACCCTATTCCACGAACATACGCCTGTTTTAGATTACTTCGACAACGAATATTTTACTGTACAAAATAAGAAAAACGAAAGTAAATTGCAAATTACATTGTTGTTTTTTGGAATAATTATTAGCGCCATTTACTTTCGTACTTCTTATGTTGCACAGTAAAATATTCGTTGTCGAGGTAATCCAAAACAGGCGTATGTTCGTGGAATGGCCCATAGACACGTGTAGGTCGAGTGTACAATACATATAACCTCAAAATTCCTTTTTATTTTTTTATTTTATTTTATTTTATTTTATTTTATTTTTTTAAAACGTATTTTTGACTTCCAATCGATATTTTTTTAAAACGTCCAATGAATATTGTACATCTCTCTCTCGCGGACGGCCGCTTCAATACATGCTTAGCGCTCATTTTTAATTATTAAAAATAATAGTTAGCAATAAAATAATGACAAAAATTTCTTTAGGCTATTGCAGGGGGGCTTTAAACTTTAAGTTGGTCACTTTATGACTTTCATAATAATAATTTTTAATCGAGTTATTAAGCCTTGAAAATGGCCATTTTCGCGTTTTTCAAATTTGAAATTGCATGTAACTCGACAACAGTCAATTTTATAGAAAAACTCACAAGATACCTTTTTTGCTCAGCTTGATCCAGAGAATCCAAAACAAATTTACTATTTGCATTAGGAGCCAAACGTAGATGGTTTGTAAAATACACAAAAAACAAAAAACAATTAGCAGCCATCGCCAAAAAAAGTTATACGTACCTATTAAAAACAAAAAAAATGAGGTTATAATATGTACGCTCGACCTTCGGGTCCATTAAAATAGACGTTCTGTAACAGCCTCAGCTCTGCGTGTGAATTTTTTGTAATTTATAATTTAATAATTAGGTACTAACTATTCTAAATGCGACATAAGCCACAATTTAACTAAAAAATGATTTTATTAACGTTTCGACGTCCACCACGGACGTCGTTGTCAAAATACAAAATATTAATAAATTAAACAAAAAGGTTGCTTGGTAAAAAAATCTTCTAATAATTTAATTTAATCTGACTTATTTATATAGATCGTCCCAAACCATTTTTTCAGTGCGTCACAGATTATCGAATTCTCTCTATCGCATTGCAGATGGAAAATAAAATCATTTTTTAGTTAAATTGTGGGTTATTTCCCATTTAGAATAGTTAATTACAAAAATGCCACAAATAAATAGCTTCAGAACATTTTTAATCTAATTGCAAACCAACTTAAAAAAAAATAAAATCGAAAAATTGACATTTTTGGCTGTGGGGGATGGGGAATAGGGGAAGTGGGCTAAAATTGCGGTGAGTCCTAATTTTTTAAAATCATATAGAACGTAAAAAAATAAAAAATATATTCAGGCTGTATCGACCTCAAAAAATATCATTAGGCCCGCAAAAACCCTTACATAACTTAAAAAAACATGTTTTTTTGGGGGGTTTAAAGGTATTTTGCCCAATTTTTGATAATCCTAAAATACTCATTTATTTCAAATTATACATAATCTATTAACAAAACCTTGAGTTGATCTATGTTGCAGTCTATAAAATGGAGAAAATCCCTAAAAACCCCCTAAAATCAGTTTTCTGGATTTTTCAAGATGGCGCACCTGACGAAAAAATCTGAAAAAAATCAGAGAGATATCTTTTGAGAAAATACACAAAATGAAAAAAAATTGGACCTGCAGCCCCCTCCAAAAAAAAGTTATAGGTTTTAAAAAAGTTAAAAAAAAAATTGAGGTTATGTACACTCGACCTAAGGATCCATAAAAAATGGACATGTTTTGTAAAAGCCTCAGTTACACGTGTGATTTTTTTGAAATTTTTAAATCAATTGCAACCCAACTAAAAAAAATTAAATCTAAAAATCGATGTTTTAGGCTGTGGGGGGAGGGGTAAGGGGGGGTGGCGAGCTAAAAATCCGCGTTATCTCATTTTTTAATTGCACAGAACTTAAAAAAATTAAAAAGATTGAATTCTGAGAGTGAGGGCATTTTGCGTATCTTAACGGGGGGTACCCTTTGAATAAAAACAATTAAAATTTAATAAGATTACGTAAAATTAAATAAAATTAAGTACATAAAATTAACAAAATAAAATTAACTATATTTAAATAAAATTCAAAAATAATAAAATTATATGAAATTGAATAACATTTTTAAAAAAATTAACTAAAACTAAGAAAGATTAAATAAAATTAAGTAAAATTTAATTAAATTCTACAAAATTAAATACAATTAAAGAAAAATCGAATATAATCGAATTTATGAGAAGTATTTACTCATTTTTCTTTTAAACAAGAATCCGGAAAGAAGACGAACCAGAAAACTTTTCATACGGAAGCAGCCCCACAACATGGACTATCTGGCCCACTAATATTCTGTCCTATTGGTTTACCTTTCGTGATGACATCGAATATGCGAAAGGAGATATATAAATTTAGCAAGAAAAATATTCATAGATGATATGCGAGAGTATCTATAAACTGGAACGTTCGGTTGAATCAATAATTTTTGCATGCTAATTCAATGGGAACTTTATTGTGATTCACATTTGTCGTTATTGGAAAATAAGGCAAAGAGGGGCTCAAATGGTTTTAAAAATTCAAATATTTTAAAGAGCTGAGTTGAATGTTGAATGTTTAAATTTACAAAAAGTAATCAGATAAAAATAATCCACAATAGGATATATAGGAAATTAGACGCAGACATCAGCAACACTCAGATGGGATTCAGAAAAGGACTGGGTACAAGGGAAGCTCTGTTTGCAATGAACGTTCTCTCACAAAGATGCTTAGATATGAACCAAGAAATTTACACCTGTTTTATTGATTTCGGAAAGGCCTTTGACAAAGTACAGCATGAACCATTAAGGCAAGTTCTATTAAACAAAAATATAGACAGCCGAGATATTCGAGATATATGTAACCTATCCGCTCCGAGCTTCGCTGGTATCGCCACCTACCTACATAATTACTAGTATAACTTTTACCGGAAATTTTTTGGAAAGAAAAAAGTATTGCCTATACTCTGTGAGTTTCGCTGGTATGGCTGCTATCGCCATGTAACGGTTGACTAGTGTTCCTATTTCGGCCGGAATTTTAAAGAGGACACTAGAAAAGCAAATAATAGTTGTTTCAAACTTATTATTTAATTCTTATCGTGTAATATTTACAACGTATAGAAGTAATTGGACTGTAATCGATAATTACTAGCAGTAAGTACAGAATTTATTATTCATTATGATTATTTTTAAGACGTTTATCGTTTATCGTTTTGACGTTTATGTTGACAACTAATATTAGAAAAAATTTATTCTCCAAAAAAGTGTATAATAATTTAATATAACTATAGTATAATACTTCTTAAATATTAACTTATGAATGACAGTTAACGGCATCCTACGTTTGCTGTGATTGGTCGTTATCTTCACGCATTCAAATTTTGTTTCAGGATTGGATTGTAAAATTGAAACCGTCAAAATTCGAGAGTGTGCTAACTGATCCTTTAGCTCAAATTTTTCTACCGTTTTAAATTTAAAATTGTGTTTACTTACTTTTTTCTAATTGCATCAATCCATTTTTGTCGTTGAATCACCTTATGCTTAGCGACCGGATAGTCGTAGAATACACAGTTACTATTGTAACCAGTATTTCGACACTCTTTTAATACAACAACTTTCTTCTTCTTCTTCTTGTTCAGTTTATTGGCCTCCACCTACTTGGGTATTTGGCCAGCTCATCGTCTCGGAACAAGGGAAAATCCCTTATTCACTTACAATTTGGAGTTAGTACATTGTACAATTTTTTTCTTCTTCTTCTTCATCTTTTTCTTCTTCTTCTTTAGTTAACTAGTAATTTTGGTTGGTGTGGGACAAACATGACAAGATAAAAAAAATTTCACGCTAGGGGCAACCTCTCTTTCCTTGTCTAAGGTGGCAACTGTCTATCAATACACAATCTTCTTTTTCTTCTTTGATTTAGTAGAAATTTTGAGTTGGCATGGGACAAATACAAAAACTAAACTTCTTTTTTTCAACGACATTAAACTTTTTTCTCTCGAGGGCAACTACCGACTACTACACAATCTTATTCTTCTACTTCTTTTTTAGTTTACTGGCAATTTTGAGTTGGCATCGGACAAATTCAACAAAGACACAAACTTTGCTCTCAAGGGCAACTGCCGACCATTACACAATCTTATTCTTCTACTTTTTTTTTGAGTTTACTGGAAATTTTGAGTTGGCATGGGACAAATATAACAAGACACAAACTTTTTTCTCTCAGGGGTAACTGCCGACCATTACACAATCTTATTCTTCTATATCTTATTTACAGGCAATTTTGAGTTGGCGTGGAATAAATACAACACAGGCACAAACTTCTCTTATACAGGGCAACACCTGACCATTACACAATCCCATGTTGTTGCCTCAGATAGGTATAGTGAAAGACCCAGGTGATTACAGAATGTTCATATAGAAACAAAAGATTATATTATTCGGTTATACGAATTATATTTTCACATGTACTTTTGACATATTTTTCAAATTATATATAATATATTCATTTATGTTATTAATTTATTTTCAATATTTTACTTTTCTCATAACTTAATTTTGTGTATATTCAAAAAATGTATTAAAAGTTTAATAAGAACCAACTGTGGTTTATAAAGAAGGGTTGTAAGGGATATGGGTGTTGGGCACCCATTTTTAGCTAATTCATTATATAAATCAAAATTTTGCACAGTATTAATAGGGCATTCAAGAATCACATGTTGTAAATCTGCTAATTCACCACATTCACAATAAGGATGTTCTACTATCCCCATTTTAAATAGGTGATTTGGAACCAAACAGTGACCTGTACGCATTCTGATAATAGTTGTTATATGTCTTCTATCTATGTAAGGAATATTGAGATACCAAGGACTATTTTTGAAAACTGGTTGTAGCTGTTGATACCAAATACCTTTATATTTAAAAGATTCCTTCCACTCTTTTTTAAATTCATCCCAGTACATTTTTTTAAAAAAGGGAAAATAGTCATCATTCTCCACCTTTATGTTTACTGGACAATTGAGACAACGACCTACATTAGCAAGTGAATCAGCTTTAATATTTCCTAATACTCCGGAATGCCCTGGGATCCATGCAATGATAATATCTAAATTAATATTTTTTTGCTTCTAATATAAGTCTTTTTGTCATTCCTGAACAACCATTTACTACCTTTAAAGTTTTGTTATTAATTTTCTGGATAGCACTTTGAGAATCTGTAAAAATGATAGCTTTGTTAATATTTTTTTCTATGCAAATTGATACTGCTTTATTTATTGCGATTATTTCAGCATTACAAATTTGAATATGGCTAAATAACTTGGCGGAAAAATTATACTCTAAGGATGGGATATGTACACCCATACCTGAAGTATTTAATATGGGATCCACTGAACCATCAGTGTAAATCCATGTATATGTATGATATTTTTCACAAAATTCATTATAAAACTTTTGTTGACTATAAATCTCTGTTTTGGTAACTTTAGATGATATAATATTGACTGGTTCTACAAGATATTTTAATTCTATTTCATAAATAGTATTTATTTCTGATTGTTTAATATTTATAATTTCATTTTGGGAATTAATGTTTGCTTCTATTAAATATGGATATTGTCTATATTTCCAGTAGCCAATATTTGATTTACAATAATTTGTAATATTATTAATTATTTCCTCTAATGGATTGCCCTTTATTTCTTTAATTTTAAGTAACATTTTCATAGAAAGAATTTTTCTTCTATATTCTAGAGACATTTCACCACATTCAGATAATAATGCATTTGTAGGAGTTGAACGCATACAACCAGTAACAATTCTTAAAGCTTGAAATTGTATGGAATCCAAATTTTTTAAAACCGTTTTGTTTCCAGGTGTTAAGATACTACCAGCATACTACCAGCATACAACAACTTTCATGAGACATTTAAAAGCTATAATATGCAACTCTTAAAACAGAACGTCAAAAAGCAAATTTCCAGTAAAGGTTTACAAACTTGTCACTACTGGCGTTCGCGAATTCTTAATTATCCCCTCTACCTACGAGCTCACAGCGTATATTGGAATCAAACAGCAAATGTGAAGGTTGAGAGTAGGCTAACAGAAGAAATTCAAATTCGTCGAGGAGTCCGACAGGGACGTATTTTATCGCCACTTTTATTTAATATGTATAGTGAAGCTATCTGTCAACAAGCACTCGTGTAAGAAGATGTTGGTCTGATAATTAATGGTGAGATTATCAACAATATAAGGTATGCTGACGATACGGTTCTCCTATCGGGAATACTAGTAGAACTACAACATCTCGTTCAAAGTCTCAATATATATTGTAACAGTTACGGCTTGAAAATTAATTTGAAAAAAAAACTAAATTTATTGTAATCGCGAAATCAAAGAACATACATACCTAATCTTCTAATAGACAATACAGCGATTGAGCGTGTGTCTTGTTATAAATATCTAGGTGCTTGGATCACAGACGATATGTGATCAAACAAAAGAGATTAAATGCAGAATATAAATTGTTAGATCAGTCTTTAATAACATGCGCAAACTCTTTTGCAACCGTGATATCAACATGAAGTTACGAATACGAATGCTGCGGTGTTATGTCTTTTCCACCTTGTTATATGTTTGGACACTAAAACAGTTGACCATAAAAAACATCGAAGCATTCGAGATGTGGTGATATAGGCGCATTCTCAAAATATCATGGATGGACCGCGTCACTAACATGCAAGTACTCCAAACTTTAAAAAAATGATGCGAAGTTGTAAATGAGATAAAAACTAGAAAGATGGAATACTTGGGGCACATTATAAGGGGTGAAAAGTACGAACTTTTAAGAAATATCATCCAGGGCAAAATTAAGGGCAAAAGTAGTGCGAGAAGAAGAAAAATATCGTGGCTTCGCAATCTACGTGAATGGTTTCCAATCTCCGCTAGGAGGTAGTGGCACGTGAAGAAAAAGAATGAATCAGAGGATAAGTTTAGCAAACGAACAACAGGGTTTGCGTACTGGAAGATCGTGTACTTACGCAATATTCGTCGTACTGAGACAGTACTTGCGTATAATATACCAGTATGAGCATGAACCATGAATATTTTTAGTCAACATGAAAATTGAACTAATAACTCCCACAATTAATAAGACTCGTTGAACAAAAATGAAAAGATATAACGGTGTACTCCTTCAGGATGAAGAGGTTAGGAAAAAATTCAGGCAGCAAATTGAAGAGAAACTGAAAAGCCAGACAGCAGATGGTATAGAGAGCTAAAATACAGCGCATAGAGGCCATCCCCCACCGGCACGTTTAGAATATAGTGCACTGTATGATGGCTTAGTGTGAAAACCTCGTATCTCATTTTTTTTTTCGAAAATGACATTTTGGTGGTTTTAGTTTGAAAACCTTGTATCTCACGATTTACAACTGTACAAAGAAAAACCACGTATATCAATTATTGCTCTCTTGATTTAGTGTGAATACCACGTATATTTATAACCAAGAATTTGGTACTTAATTTTGGAGTGTTTGTTTGAGAGATTCGACTTCGAGAAATGTTTTTTGTGAACAACAAAAGGTACTCCGGCATATAGAAACATCTTATGAACCTTAAATTAGAAGATTTGTATTGTATCGACCTAGTATTTGGAGGTGTGCAATAAGCTATGAAAAATGAATACCTCGTAAATAATAATAAGCACAACCTCATTTGAGATGAAAAACTCGTATATCAAGATATGCGAGGTTATCATAGTTTCTTGGGCAAAGGCTCTATATACTGCAAGGATATTTACGTGTTTTTCATAGTTAATATTTGGATTTCCAATTTAATAGCGACATTTAACACTTTTAGCTCTGGGCCAATATCAGATATTTGTCTCAATGAGCTCGAATTAAAAATACGTAACGTAATTTTTGTTTTTAGGTTATATTATGCAGAAAATTTTTTGCTCAATTAGAAATCCAATGAAATCAATTAATTTGTGGTCATCTGATTGAATACAACCAATAAAACCAACATTATACTGAAAACAGATCCCATGGGCTGTTTTCACTCAATCATGTAGCTATGGATACCTACATTTCGTTTCATTTCGATTTTGACATTTCAAATATTCAATATTTCAAAATGTCACGATTTGGTTGTAATACTGATGAGAATATTAATGAAATTATCGAATCAAATATACCAAAGAATACTGTTTACAGTAAAAAATTTGTATGGAAAGCGTTTATGGACTTTTGCAATGATAGAAAATATGAATTAGATGGAAATCGGACGGTGGAAGAATTGGCGTCGATTTTAAAGGATTGGGCTGTGAACATGAGAAGAAAAGATGGTATAGAGTTTAAAGAAGCTACTGTCAAAACCATGTGGAACCTAACAAGTAAGCTTTTACAAGAAAAGTATTATAAGGAAATGAAAGTTATTATTGACCCATTCAAAAGCGTTGTATTTCAACAAGCGCGAGCTGCCCGCGATTCTATACGACGAAAACTACAATCGGATCCCTGTAAAAGGAAACAAAGTTCAGAGGCATTGAGTGCAGTAGAAATAACAAAAATGATAAATTTGTGGAACGAAGACACCCCTGAAGGGCTACAACGGAAATTCTATCACATAACCGCCGTAAAATTAGCTTGGCGAGGTGGGGAAGCTGCTGCTTGTTTGATTGACTTTTTTCGTATTGAAACAAATAACTATGGTTCTGTAACAAATCGAGTACAATATAACCCTGTATTCAGCAAGACTTGCCAACGTGGTTCAAGAAGGTGTACTGACAGCAAATTTTTAATAGAAAACAACGACAGTAACGTATGTCCTGTCAGATTATTTAAAAAATTGTTATCAAAAAGGGGCCCAAATATTAAAACGGATAGATTATTCCTAAGAACAAATCGTTACTGGAAAACCGAAAATGATCATTGGTATGATAATATGCCCATTGGAAAAAATATGATTCAAAATTGAACAAAAACGTCTGCCGAAGCGATTGGCTTGAAAACCAAGGAAAAAAAAATTACTTATCACTCCAATAGATCGACCGCGGTCAGTTGGTTGGCCAAAAGTGGTGTTCAAGAGCAAGAGCTTATAAAAATTACGGGGCATAACAGTCCCAACTCAATAAAACCGTACTTGAACATTGACGAAGAACATCATAATAAAATTATTAACAGCATGCGTAGTGGAAATACATCTTCATCAGTTATAGAAACTAACATGTCTGGATCTTCATTAAATTTTTCTAATTGTTCCTTTGTTAATTGCACATTTAAATAAATTGTTTCTGCTCTGTATTTTTTTTTCATAACCAGCAAAAAATTTTCTATCCGAATAACCCTCGAACATTGATAAATGCTCAAAAATTTTTTAACAACTTTCTCAAGCTTGTTGCTTACAGGCAACAGACCTCCACCTACGGCGTCGGTCTGTTTCCAAGCAACAAGCTTTCGAAATCTGTTATAAAATTTTTTCGAACAATTATCAATGTCCTTGGGTTATATTACTACTGAAAATCAGTTTTTTGCCTCTCCTGTAAAATTGTAATTTAATGAGATACGAGGTTTTCACACTAAGCCATCAATATGCTTATGTTATTAAAAACGATAATTTTTCTTATGGCGTATTCTAGGACCGAATGCTATTACACCTTACATATACTGGGTTGGGATAAAGTATGGAACCAAGCAAATATCTTTGAAACGAGAAGAACAATATTTATGAAACTTTGCATGCACGTATAGTGACGCAAAAGGCATTTGTTGCCATATTTTTTGTTATTACTCCACTTCCGGTTTCACTGGAAATATCCTTAACTTATTTAATTTATATGGGACACCCTGTATATTTTTGCGGATTTTAAAAGAACTTGTTATTTTTAATTCATATATACCAAATTTGGTAGAAAAAAATTGTTAAAAAGTGTCTGTAGATAATTTTTTGTATTAATACAACGTAGTAGGAAATAAACGAGTATGATACCATCATCTATACTGTGGACTAAAATTGTGGTTTACATGCACTGCATGACTTGAATTTAGTATAGTAGGTAAAACTGTTACTGAACTAATTGACAGAAATAAGTTGTATTAAAAATCGTTCATTTCAGTGAAAAAGATCATATTGAAATATTAATGATAATCGGTTATGGTGAATTTTCATTTTTAGAATGATTAGAATGATTTAGTTAGATTGGACGTAGAGGATTCATAGAGTGGCCCGCTCGTTCTCCGGACCTCAACCCGTTAGATTTTTTTCTTTGTGGTTATCTAAAATCACGTGTTTTGTGAACTAATACGTGGAGAAATCTTGCAAAAAGTGATTCACGAATTTATTTATAGGCTTGCACGTTGTCAGGAGGTGAACAGCAAACATTCTAAACATTTGAAATTATTTTTTTATTTTTAATATTATTTAATATTATTGGTCCAACGTAAATAAATTAACCTATTTTTTAACTGTAAAGAGATTTACTTTTTGTTTTAATAGATTTTTCTTCCAAACTTGGTATGTATGAATTAAAACTAACAAATTCTTTTAAAACCTTCAAAAATATACAGGGTGTCCCATTTAAAGTAAATGTGTTAAGGGTATTTCCGGTGAAACCGGAAGTAAAGTAGTAACAAAAAACATGACACCAGATGCCTTTTGCATCACTGTACTTGCATGCAAAGTTTCATGAATATTGTTCTTTTCGTTTCAAAGATATTTGCTTGGTTCCATGCTTTATCCCAACTCTGTATAACTAAAGGGCTAAAACAGAGGGATGGGCTGGCACCAACTCTGTTTAATATATTGCTACGATCTGCTTTCTCTTACTTTTTATTGAATTCACGCAAATCGTACATAAACAAAAATTAAGAAAGATCTCAGGGTGCCTTTATTACCTATCAAAAAAAAATAACTAAATTATCTTAGATTATACTTATCCTCTCTCGTGGCTTCAGTATCTCTTAGTTGATCCTTATCGGGATAAAATAGGAAAAGGAAATAACTAGAAAAACCATAAATAAGCACATACAAATATATATATATATATATATAATATCGGTTTACAACGTTCTTCGACGTCTTCCGATTTCCAATCTCCATCTCGTTTTGTCATTCCATAGATCGTCCTCGAGTTCTCTGTCCCTGATTTCTCTATCAACTTCTTCTCTCCAACTTCTTCTAGGCCTTCCTGATCTGCGCCTTCCTCTTGGTTGCCATTCGAGGATTTGTGTTGGTATTCTATTCTCCGGCATTCTCCTTACGTGTCCGTACCAGCTGAGTTGTTTCGTCCTGATGTCGTCAACAATAGTATGTGTAACCCCCATGATTTCTCGGACTCTCTCGTTTGTTATTCTGTCGCGTCTAGATATTCCCGCTGAACGGCGCCAGAAGTCCATTTCTGTTGCTCTAAGCATTTTCTCTGTTCTGTCTTTTAGAGGCCAAACTTCGCATCCATATGTTGTGATGCTTTTTATTATAGTGTTATATATTCTTTTTTTATTCTCCTTAGAAATATTTTTATCCCACAGTACGCTGTTTAGTAAGGATATGCCTTTCCTCCCCTGTATATTTCGTTCCTTAATAGCTGCATCTAATTTTCCGTCTTGAGTGATCTTTACTCCCAGGTATTTGTAGTCTTCACATAATTTTATTTCTTGATTTTCCTCTACTCGGAGGCCATGTTGTTCTCCTCCGATACTCATGTATTCAGTTTTTTCCATATTCACTTCTAGGCCCCACTCTGTAAACTCTTCTAATAGTTTTCGCATCATGTAACTAAGATCTTCAGAGTCCTGTGCGATGATCACCTGGTCATCCGCAAAGCACAGCGTGTACAAAGTTGAGTCCGTTAGTGGTATGCCCATATTCGTACATTTTTTCTTCCATTTGTTGAGTGCTGCTTCGAGGTATATTTTGAATAGTGTTGGTGAGATACAGCATCCTTGCCTTAGTCCTTTAGTTACTGTGAATCCAGGTGTTATGAGATTTCCCGTTTTAATTCTTGTTGTTTGTTGGTAGTACAACGTTTTTATGGCTTCAACCAATTCTATATTTACATTTGTTTTCTCCAGTGCCTCCCATAATTTAACCAGCGGGACACTATCATACGCTTTTCTAAGGTCTACAAACATCAGATGGACTTCTTGGCCACGAGCAATTTTCTTTTCAATTATCTGAGTAATGGAGAAAACATGATCTATTGTAGATCGACCTGCGCGAAAACCAGCCTGTTCTTCGGCTTCCATATTTTGGTATTCTTCTTCTATTCGATTTTTAATAAGTTTTCCATATATTCTGCTGATACTACTAGTGACTGCAATTCCTCTATAGTTTTCAGGTTTTGATTTATCTCCCTTTTTGTGGATAGTGCTCAGATGTGACTCTTTCCATTCTTTAGGTATTTCATGGTTATTCAAGCATTGCTGGAAAAGTTGTCTTAGCCGCTTAATTAAAACTTTAGGTCCATATTTGATGAGTTCCGGAGCTATATTTCCTGGGCCCGGTGATTTGCCATTCTTCAACTGTTTACATATGGTTTCGACTTCTCTCTCATTTACTCTGATTGGTGATCCTATCAACCTGACGCTTTGTATACCGTTGGATTGTATCTGTTTGAAGGGCTCTCTTGTCTCTGTTAGTAAATCTTCAAAGTATCTTTCCCAAGTTTGTGGTGATATGGACTGAATAATGTCTTTCTTTCTGTCGTTTCTTAAATTTTTTAATAGTTTCCAACTTTCTGAACTTTGGCTTCCACCTATGTATGTATTTAGCATGGTACACTTTTTTGTCCAGAGTTCGTTTTTCTTTTGACATATTTTTCTCCTGACCCTCGCTTGCATTTTTTTTATAATGTATTCTGTCTTCCACGTTTTTTGTGTTCAGATATTTTTGATACAATTCTCTTTTCTTTGTTATTTCCTGCGAAATATCTTGATCCCACCAATACGGTTTTCGATGTACGGTTTTTTCATATCGCCCTAGTGCTTCTAAGGCAGCGGCGTGTATACATTCTTTTATGTTTTCGTATGACTGATTCACATTTCTGGTATTATCTTCCGTTTCAATTAGTTTTTCTTCCAGTCTACGTTTATATAGGTTTTTAACACTTTCTTGGTGTAAACTATTCAAATTGTATCGTACTTCTTGGAGCTGTTCATTTGAATTATTACCTTGCTGCGTTTCTTTTTCTATTTTCGGTGGAAATGAAATATCTGAACGTAGGAGATAGTGGTCACTGCCGCAAATTGGTCCTCTACATGCTCTCACATCTGTTGTTTTCAGTCGACTTTTTTGTTTAAGAATGACATAGTCTATAATTGATTTTAAGTTGCGTGTTTCCTGAGTCCACGTATATTTATGAATATTTCTATGCTGGAAATATCCATTCATTATTCTAAGTCCATTCTGGTCGCAGATATCTATTAACCTTTCTACGTTATTGTTTGTGTTATCTTCGCCATATCTGCCAACTACTTTGTCGTTGTTCTTTTTCCCGACTCTGCTGTTGAGGTCTCCTAGGATTATTATTTCTCTGGTGTTTCCCACCTTTGTGATTTCTTCACTCAGGTGTTCGAAAAAGTTATCTTTCACATTTACAATAGCATCGTCGTTGATTGCATATACTCCCAGAATCGTCATTCTGTATCCTTTTATACACATATTCATTTTTATCATTCTTTCATTGATGCCTTCCCATGATGTTATGTATTTTCTGAAGCGACGGTGTACCATAATTGAGACTCCTTGTTGAGCTCTACGTTCTTTTGTTACTCCGATGTAGAAATGGTCGTATTTACCTAGATTTTCCGATCCTTGACCTTTCCGTTTGGTTTCCGTAATAACAGCTATGTCTATCTTCATATTGTTCAGTTCTTCTAAGACTTCTTGAGTTTTCTCAAATATACCCAAACAAACAAATACCTGTATTATCAAAAGCAATGCTCTGAAAATCTATCAATTAAATCCTGTAATCATAACTGTCCAAATAAAACTATTTCCATATGAATAATCTAATTCAAACAAATATTTATCGCTTTGTTCCTGATACCTTTAATAAAATAAGCTAAACAAACAAATTTAGGTATTTGCAAAACTACTTATACTTCCTATTAAGTTTTTGAAATGTTGGAATCTTAATTCATATGCTTTTACGCAAAATTTTAACTTCTGATTGTAAAGAACATCTATCACATAAGTTATTGACTGACCTTTTTGATTCACACACAATGATGTCTCCTCTTGACCCAAACAGCTCTTCCTTGTTGATTAGGTTAGGCTACCAATCAAAGCCCTCTCCGTTCTCAGCATCAATCCAGCAGCATACCAGCAACTATTTCTCCAAAACACAAGTCAGGCCTCTTTTGACCAGTACTCGTTCAATAAACTCCAAAACTCTCTCCTCTCTTTCTCTCAATAATAATCTCCGGAGACCCAAGTATCTTTTTTACTTGGTGTCACAATAATTTTAATAACTATAGTTCTTGTAACTTACTCTCTTGGGCTTTACAGAATCAAAAAGGTTTTTCTTCTCAATTTGATTTGTCTCTCTTTCCACTTTTCAGCTATCAAACAACCACTAGTACTTGCTTCTGTACTATACGCGAAAACTTTCGACTGCCCTTCTCGGATGCCGGCCACACAATAATCTTTCTTTTCCAAACTGTCTCAACATTCAAACTTCTCTTTCCCCATTCCAAATTGCCAAGCCAATCAGAAACATTTCTCTTTCCACATTCCTCTTTTTCATTCGAAAAACCCAGGCATTCTTTCAAACAATACTTCTACTCATCCTAATCACTTTTCGGAAATTATACAAATATTCTTGTGCTTAAACAAAAAGACTTAAAATTCCAAATCTCTCTACCTTTATTTTTCTAAAAACTAATAATTACAGCTACCTGTGGATTTTACCTTTCCCGTAACAAACAATCTTTTTAAATTATAATCCGAAATAAATTGTCTTTTCACTTCACTTTATTTACAAATGTCTTTAAGTCTTCAGGGAAAAACTCATTAAGGATAAAGCCACTGCGTAAAAGCTACCTTCTACCAAATAGTTACAGCTCAATATACAGGGTGTATCAAATTTATGTGCCCGCGTTATAATTAAAAAATTAAAATTTTTATTCTATCTTTGATTGATAAAGTGATACATATAAAATATGTATGGAATATGTCATAAGAAAAATGTCCGAAAACCCAAAACATTTATTGTTTAATAAATCTAAGCAGATTATAATGTACGCAGAGTATGTAAAGTTGATAGGAAGAACCGCCAGAGACACCACAGATATTAAGAATATTATAGCAACATATGGCGTAGAAACATGGATCATGATTGAAAAGACTTCTTCTTTTGGTGCCTATTCGTTTCAAATATTAGCGATCATTCTGGCTATAATTATTTTATTAACTGATGCTTTAAATATATTAGTTGTTGTTGTGGAGAACCATTTCCTTAGATTCTTTAATCATGATATTCTTCTTCTCCCAATTATTCGCTTTCGAAATGCTTTTCCTTGAAGGATTACCTTCAGTAATCTGTATTTAGTGCCGTTTCTCATTATATGTCTGAGATATTCTTTCTCCTTTTATTGGTATACATCACCTCCCTTTCTTTCCCCATTCTTCCTTATACGGTCTCGTTTCTAATCTTGTACGTCCACGATATCCTTAGGATTTACTTGTATAGCCACATCTCGAAGGCTTCAAGTTTTTTCTCCATCGCTTCAGTGAGTATCCAAGATCCAGGAGAAAGTTCAGCCAAGAATTATACCAATAAAGTCGGTTTAAAAATAAATAAAGGAAAGACCAAATCGATGAGCTTGAATACGACACAAAATATACAACTAAGAGTAAGAGAAGGAATTATAGAAGAAATAGACGAGTTTAACTACCTAGGAAGTACTATGTCGAAAAAGAATGGAGTACTCAGAGACGTCGACAAACGAATAAATAAGGCCAGGAGCACTTTCGCAAGATTAAACAAGATATGGCGTACAAGTACCCTAACAACCCATACAAAAATAAAAGTTTTTAAATCAGTGGTTAAACCAGTCTTACTTTATGGCGCAGAATCGTGGACCATTACTAAAACAATAGAAAATAAACTCCAGGTTTTCATAAATAGATGTTTAAGAAGAATATTGAAGATATGGTGGCCCAAAGTCATAAGCAATCGAGAGCTATGGTCCCGAGCAGAAGAAGAGGAAATTGGAATACAAATACGCAAACGGAAGTTTGGATGGCTGAGACATACTTTAAGAAAAAGCGAAAACGAAATTCCAAAGAAAGTCTTACATTGGAACCCACAAGGAAGAAGAAAACAAGGACGGCCAAAGGAAACTTGGATTAGAAGTACCCAAGCAGAAGCCAATATGACCTTTAGACAGATGAGTTACATCGCGAAAAACAGGCAGAAATGGAAAATTTTTTCGACTACCCTATACCCACAAGAGGGATAATGGGTTACATACATACATATACTCCTTCTCAAATATGCCCGGAACATTAATAAAAAAATTTAAATATTAAAAAATTTCGAAAAATATCGATTTTTTTTTCTATTTTCATTGCTTATAACTTTAAAACTATTCATTTGGGAACTAAGTCACAGGAAAAAAAAATAAAAATAATTGAATTTTGTATAATATACGACTGGTTTAAATGTCTTAAATTATTACCCTTTCTGCAAAATAGCAATAAATAGAAAATAAGAGGACCAAAAAGACTGTTTTTATGCAATGTTTTTCAACCACTTATGTTGCACTTAGAACCTTCATAATTCGCTTAGAATATTCTTACAACATACTTAAACCGTCTACCAAATTTCATATAAATCGACCTGATAGATTTTGCATAATAATTTTGTAATCTTATGTTTTTAAGTTCAAATTTTTTAAAAACTTTCTGAACAAAAAGTAGACTATTTAGAAGTTTGCTAGTTTTTTTACATATAAGGAGGTTCTCTGCCTATCTAATACACTTTGCAGAATTAAAGTCAGATGATTTAAGCGGCCTCAGCACTGTTGTTTTCAAGTTATAAACAATGTTTTGGCTTATAAACAAATACAATGATGGCGTTTGAGTTGGAATAAATTAATTTTCTTGAGAATGAGCGACTCTGGAGGTAAATCACGAAACAGATCTTTATTTTTAAATTATAATTTTTTGGCATAAATATCATACTAGTGACGTCGTAATCTAAATAATGGAATTAACTTTATTCAATTTTTTTTTAATTTAATGTTTATATTAGTGAATACAAAATTAAATAGCCTTTCGATTAAGCTATCACAAGGCACCTATTCTCATTTAAAAAAATCATCGATTACGTCATTACGCCCAGATGGATGACGTCACTAGTATGATATATATACCAAAAGAATAGAATTTAAAAATAAAAATCTACCGGGATTTTAAAATTTCGGGATTTAAATCCAGAGACGCCTATTCTCGAGAAAACGAATTTATACCAACTCAAACGTCCTCACTGTATTTGTTTATAAGCCAAAAAATTGTTTATAACTTTGAAACAGTGCTGAGGCCGCTTAAATAATCTGATTTTAATTCTGTAAAGTGTATTAGATAGGTCGAGAGCCTCTTTACATGTAAAAAAAATATAAAAATTCTAAATGGTCTACTTTTTGTTCAGAAAGTTTTTAAAAAATTGGAACTTTAAAAAAAACTGATTGCAAAATTATTATGCAAACTCTATCAAGTCGATTTTAATGAAATTTGGTGGACGGTTTAAGTATATTGTAAGAGTTTTCTAAGCGAATTATGAAGGTTCTAAGTGCAACCAAAGTGGTTGAAAAACATTGAATAAAAACAGGCTTATTTTGCCCCCTTATTTTGTATTTATTGCTATTTTGGAGAAAGGGTAATAGTTTAAGACATTTTTAACCAGTCGTTTATCATACAAAATTCAATTATCTTTATTTTATTTTTGTATGAATTTGTTCCAAAATGAATCGTTTTAAAGTTATAAGCAAAGAAAATAGCAAAAAACCGATGTTTTTCGAAATTTTTAAATATTTTAATGTTCCGGGCATATTTGAGATGGAGCATAAGTCAATTATTATTGTTGAAATTGTCACCTAACTTTATCTGCAAAAATCCGAATGCCACCTCGCACATCCAAAAATAGACGTTTTTTAACAGATCCTTCCAGGTCTACATTGAAAATGTGTATTTTAGCATTTTTTAGATTTTAAATCGTCTATAACTCGAAAACTATCAATTTTTGAGAAAAATTAGAAGATACCTTTTTTGTTTAGAATGACCTCAAAAATATTTTTCAGGTTAAAAAAGATGATCTTTTGTATTTGTTTAAAAAAATGTTTAAACAATTTCTGCCGAAAAACTCCGCCCGGCACCCTTCAGATTTGTTTAAAGGAAACATTTTTCAATATGAATTCACAAAGAAACCCAATCAGAAATTTTTCCAGACGGGAGCAGTTTCACCAAATGGACTACTCGGCCTTCTTTGTTCCGGAGATTCGTTGGCTTGCAAATTTTAGAAGCCACGAATGGTGTAACCAAAAATTGGTTCTGATAAAGTTTTATTTTTAATGTTGTTAATATTAAGCCGGGAGCAGTCGTGCCGTGAGAAAAAATCTCACATTTTATCCTTTTAGGTGATAACTTGATGAACAATTTTTCAACATTGCTTTCCACTCGTAAGTGCCTCGAGGAGGTATTTTTTTTTTTTTGTTGAATTTATGACTTTCTTCTTTAAGTGCCATCTCCGCTACGAAGATTGGCAATCATCATGGCTATTTTGACCTTCGAGGCAGCTGCTCTGAACATTTGCTTTGAGCTGCAACCAAACCATTCTCTCAGGTTCCTCAACCAGGAAACACGTCTTTTTCCTACGCTTCTCCTAGCCTGTATTTTTCCTTGAATTATCAGTCTCAAGATGCTATATCTTTTACCTCTCATCACATGTCCGAGATATTGAAATTTCCTTTGTTTTAGTTCGTTTTCAATTTCCCTCTCTCTACCTATTCTCCTTAACACTTCTATATTCGTGACTTCTTAGTCTGAGGGCCAATGTCAAATATTTGCTGCATAAAATATTTTTTATTTTCACGAAGTTAAGTTGGCTCGTGCTTTTTCAATTCTCACTCTTATTTCTGCAGTATAGTCGTTATTTTCTGTGATAACCGTGTCCAAAAGTATATTTTTTTACTCTCTCAATATGCTGGCCGCACACCGTTAATATTTCGTTTTAGCCCAATAAATGACCGCTTTGGAGTGTAATTTCCAGGGGCAACTCCGAATTGCATGAAAATTTGGATTTAGGTTCTACTTACCCTCCACTTCAAAGTTGAATTTGTGCCGTTGGTTGCTTTTACTTGGGGGGTGACATTTACCCCTTCTCGGGGGTGAAAAACGCGTGTTTAAAATAAGGCCGGAAATGGATAAATTGATTTATTTTAAGCACCTTTTGTTCTATAAAGTTTCTTACGTAAGTCAATACTTTTCGAGTTATTCGCGATTTAAAATGTTGATTTTTCGACAATAAATCTACGTTTTTAGACCGTTTTTCGCAAATAACTCATAAAGTAAATATTTTTTTGAAAAATATATTTTTAGCAAAAGTGTAGCCTATAAAAAAAACGAAAAAAATGGTGTACTAGTAAAGTCTACAAATTGAGTAGAAGCAAAGTTGTAGCTCATGAAATATACGTTCTTATTCGTCTAATTCCAAATCGAATAATTCAACGCCAAATCACCGAAGAAATAAGCGTTTTTCGGGAAAACCTTATTAACATTTTTAAAGTATCGAAAAAAGCGTATTATTTCTTTTTACAAAAGTTTACAGCATCAAAAATAAACAAGTTACACTGAAAAAAAAAGTTGGCCCCTTTTTTTTTGGTAAAAAAATCGTGAAAACCTCCGTCTATTTAGCACCCTAAATGAAATTAGTCGTTTGGCTTTACCATCTATTTTAACTGTATGTGTATTGTTTATATGATCTGTAAGTTTGATTGGTTTGAACTGCTTATTTTTGAAAACATTTGGTTTTATAGTATAAAAAAATTTTCTAAAAATTTTTGAAAAATTTATTTTTTCAAAATAACTAAAGTAGGTATTAGCGATATGAAAAATCTTAAAGAGTAAAAAAATGTAGGTTTTGCTATTATAAATATGCTAGTTTCATTTTGTTTCTCCGTAAGACAAAAATTGGTTAAGATAAGGCTGTTCAAAATTTGCATACGCTCGTGATTAGTGACCCATTCAAGCTTTCTCAATTATAACCCTTTCAAAAATTAACACTTTAAACCGGTGAGACTGACAAATCATATAAAAAATAGATAGGTAAGTAAATTGTTTGTAAAGCGGTAGCGATTAATTTCATTTGGGGAGGTAAACACCGCGAGATTTTCATGATTTTTTACAAAAAAAAGAGGGCCAACTTTATTTTGAGCGTAACTCGCTTATTTTTAATGCTAAAACTTTTGTTAACAATTAAAACAAAGCTTTTTATAAACACTTTAAAAAATTTTAAATGAGTTTTTCCCGAAAGTGCTTAATTTTTCGGTGATTTCCCCTTGAAATATTCGATTTGCAATAGGGATGTTCACAAAAAATTAAAAAGTCATTTCAAACATGTAAAACGATTAAGAAACACCCTAGGAATAATTGTCCAAAATTTCAACAAAATTGAAAAAGCCTTTCTATAAAAAGTCTTTATTAGAAATCTAGCATTATTTTAAATTTCAAGAACGGTTCTCTATTGGCCTGACGTCACTGTTACTGTTTACCCATACTGTTACTGTTTACCTGTTTGACGTTTCAGGTCATTTTATTTTGTTCTCTTCTTGTTTTATCAGGGTTAAAGTGGAGTTTTATAGTGAATTTGTTTAGTTTAAAGTGGATAGACTGTTTGTAAGGACATATTTTGGGTTTTACAAAAATAAACAAATAAAACGGAAGAACGTTTTCAGAAAGCCGATTCGTATAAACTACCGACTGTAGTGTAGATGTAACAATGGTGTATGATTTATTGGCATCTTGTAAAAAAATAAATCTACCACAGCTTTACTGAGTGTATATTCCATATAATTTTCCATGTCTTCTTTAAGCTAAGAAAATAAATGCTTAATACTCCACAAAAAAAATAGAGAAAGTTGTATGCATGCATTGTACGCATGCATATTGTATATACAGTGAGCATGTAAAGGTTGGAATAAATTCATTTTCTCGAGAATGGTCGATTTTGGAAAAAAATCCTGAAACAGGTCAATTTTTATTTTTAAATTACTACTTTTTGGCATATATATTATACTATGGACGTCACCCATCTGGGCTTGATGACGTCATCGATTATTTTTTTAAATGAAAATAGGGATCTTGTTATAGCTCATTTGAAAGATAATTCAATTCTCTATTCAGTAATATAAACATTAACATAATTATTTATACAGGGTGTCCAAAAAAATTTTTTTTAATTAAATTTATTGACATAAAAAGAAGAATTTTTTTTTTTTTATTTAAAATTATTTTGCAATCTGTTGAGTGTCAACAATAAACAAAAGTAATTACATTGACTAAGGACAAGGAAGATTTTACCCACTGGCAAAATCAAAGTACAATTTTTATAAAGTTGTGTACAAAATAATTACATTTCATAACTACTAACTCATTAGTTTAAAAGTTTACTCTAAATGGTAAGTCCAATGGTTTGAACCTCTTTAACCTACGCTGTTCTTGGGAATTGTCTAGGAGGTTAAGTGCAAACTGGTTTTTATGATCCTCCAACTTGGCAATGTAAGCAGCGCTACGTTTTGTGATGACTTCTTGTACCGTATCAGTTTTAAGGTCTCGATGAATAATTCTGTTGTTGATGTACCAAGGTGCATTAGTGATGGTTCTGAGGGTTTTTGATTGGAAGCGTTGGATGATTTCGATGTTGGAGTGACTGGCTGTTCCCCATAGTTCCAACCCATATGTCCAGATTGGCATAAGTATTGCCTTATAGAGCAGCAATTTATTATCCAGAGATAGTCTTGATGAACGGCCCATTAACCAATACATATTTCTGAATTGGAGACCTAGTTGCATTCTCTTGGTCCAGATATGTTTCCTCCATGTGAGACTTCTGTCCAAATGAATACCAAGATATTTTACCTCGTTGGCTGATGGTAATTGGTGATTGTTTAAAGTTACAGGAGGACAAGTTCCTCTTAGTGTTGTAAATGTAACTTGAATAGATTTTCCTTCATTCACTTTAATTTTCCATTCCAAAAACCAAATTTGTACTCTGTCTAGATACGCTTGAAGGATATGCGAGGCATAAATAGGGTCTGTGTGTGAGGCTAGGATTGTAGTATCGTCGGCAAATGTTCCTAGCATCATTTCTTCTGTAAGTGGTCTCTCCTCTAGTGGTTCCTGAAGAGGTGGAGGTATATCTGCGGTAAACAAGAGATACAAGGTAGGTCCCAGCACGCTACCCTGTGGTACGCCAGATTTGATAGAATAGAGTTTGGAAATTGCATCTTGGTATTTAATAAAGTAACACCTACCTGACAAATATGACTCAAGAAGAATGTAAAAGCTGTGCGGTAATGTCTTTTTTAGCTTGTATAGGAGGCCTTCATGCCATACCTTGTCAAATGCCTGCCTAACGTCAAGAAATGCCGCTGAACAGTACCTTTTGGCCTCAAAATCAGCATTTATATGTTTTAGTGGGAGAGATATTATGTCGCAATGGGTGAAAATATTTCTCATGCATGTTGTTAAATGTTGCTATGTCCTTTTCAACTCTAGATCTTATTTCGGTTGTTTCGTATTTCGAGTTGACAACTGTTCCAAGGTAAAAAATATTTTTGAACTTGGGTATTATACATTTTCATTTCAACCAATCTTTTCACTAAATTATTAATGATTTTAATATAATATAAAGTCATACCTACATCCACATGTAGTTATTTCAAGGTTTACTTTTACTGTATGTATTATTAGAATCCCGTTTTTAGGAATATCCCAGTTTAAGGAATACAAATTTGAGGTCCCGAAACTTTTTCATTTACTCTTTAAGGGGGTAGGTGCAAAATCTTGGTCCAATGCTATTTAAATTCATTCATTTTTTTCGAATCCTGAGAAAACTAATAAGTATTTTTGAAAAATGTAAATGCAGAAAGAACAATTACATTATTACCAAGGGCCGAAAGTCTCTGGAAAACTTCTATTATATTTATTTTATTAAGTTAGTTCTTTAAGTTAGTTATTTTAAGTTCTAGCTGCAACAAATCATTTCTTTTTCTGTTTTAAATTGGCTGGAACGGTAATAAAAATCTTGTCACAACTGTTTTTTGATGTATTTACACACCCAGGAACAAAACACCACTTATTTGGCTTTATTTTTAATAATTAAATACGTAAAAAACTGCGCACATTCAAATACACTGAGTAAATAAGTATACAAAACTAGTCGTCGATCAAAGACGTTACGACTGCTGACGTCACAGACCGTAGCCTCGCTGCAGGGTACCGTTTTTTTAGCCTCCAAGAAAATCAACATTATGAACTCATTTATCTTAAAAAATATACATTTTTAAACAGTTTTATGATTGTTACGTTTTTATAAACCTTGTAATCTATTGAATTTAACTATATTTAAAAATTAGTGAACATCCCTATTAGACGAATAAGAACGTATTTTTCATGGGCTACAACTTTGTTTTTATTTGATTTATAGACTTTACTGATACACCGTTTTTTTTTTGGTTTTTTATAAGCTACACTTTTGCTAAAGATATTTTTTTCGATATATTTAAGTTTTGAGTTATTTGCGAAAAACCGTCTGAAAACGTAGTTTTTTTGTCGAAAAATCAACATTTTCAATGGTAAATAAGTCGAAAAGTATTGACTTACGTAAAAAACTCTATAGAACAAAATTTGCTTAAAATCAGTCAGTTTATCCATTTCCGGTCTTATCTTGAACGTACGTTTTTTCACCCCCGAGAAGGGGTGACTGTCACCCCCCAAGTATAAGCAACCAACGGCACAATTTCAACTTTGAAGTGGAGGGTAAGTAGAACCTAAATCCAAATTTTCATGCAATTCGGAGTTGCCCCTGAAAATTACACGGTATCGCCGAATTTCCCGTTCATTTACTGGGCTATTTGTTTTGTTGTTCTTTTCTAATCTTAATAAATTTGTTTTTTTTTTTAATGTTAAGAGAGCTTTGGTGAGAACCAATTAACTTTAAAATTATTAGAAATAGTTAATTTTAACATAACAAGTAAATAAAAATATTCGTATTTAAATTTGTATTGTGAGATTTTTTCTCTACGCGCGACTACTTACGTGACAGAAGTGAGCGTGACTGCTCCCGGGTTAAAAGTAAAACTTTCGTTCGTATTTAGCAGATGTCGCCACGGCATCCATATCATCATAATATTTAGTGTGTGGGTCGACGCTGACGGCCAGAATTTTAGTGGTTTAAAAAGAATCAAATATGTGCTCTCAGAAGAGACTCTAACAAGAGTTACAGCACTTTTGGCGCTCTCTGAACTAACTAAAATAAGACGGCTTTTGTTTCGATTCACAACGAAATGATTATTTATTATTTTTATTATTTCTACTCCTATTCTGAGTACTGGAAACTAACCTTTGTTGGAATTTTATCGTGCTGGACAGGCGGGTAGTGAGATGCTTGAGAACTTGATAGATCTCCCTTGGTCTTCTTTGCTCAGGCGATTCGTTGGCTTGCAAATTTTAGAAGCCACGAATGGTGCAACCAAAAGATTAGTTCTGATAAATGTTGTTAATATTAAAAGTAAAACTTTCGTTCGAAAACAAATATATTTGAAGAAGGATTGTGACGTCACAATGTCGATTTTAAGGTCGGAGATCTCGAAGATGGTTAGAGATACCGAAATGCCATTTTCATATTTGGACTCAGAGGACAAAGCTACATAGAAATCCATCGCTAGATCGGCTCTAAGTATTGCAGGAGCGGCAATGTACGAACTAACGAACTAACATACTTTGAGAATTTATAAACAAAAAGTGTTAGTTGTTGAAAATCGACCTCTTTCGACCTCAAAATCGCCCGTTCTAGAGAAAATTAATTTATATCATAACGCCCCTCACTATACAGAGTGGGCCAGACAAAAGAGTCCACCTCGTTATTTGGCAGTATTTATTAGATTTTAAGGAAATAAAAAAACAGGTGAATTTTTTATCTAATGGGGATACATTTTTACGGTACATACATCTGTCATTTGTCAACCCCTTCCCTTCCACTTCCCCCGCCCCTTATTTTTAAATAGGGAATAGGGGGGTTGTGTGCTAGCTCATTTGAAAGGTTATTCAATTCTTTATTCAGTAATATCAATATTAGCATAATTATTTATATAGAATGTCCAAGAAAAAAATATTTCAATTAAATTAATTGACACAAAACGAAGAATGTATGTAATGTATTTAACTGAAAATACATTCTACTGCTGTCCCAAAACAGAAAAAAATGTTTTTTGATAAATAGACATTGCTTTTCGCTTCATTTCAATGTTCAAGCTACCACCCATCTGCCTCTTGGTAGGTTGAATATTGAATTTAAGCAAAAAACAATGTTTATTTATCAAATAAACATTTTTTCTGTTTTCTGTCAGCAGTAGAATGTATTTTGAGTTAAATAAATTACATACATTCTTCTTTTTTTGTCAACTAATTTAATTCAAAATAATTTTTCTTGGACACCCTGTGTAAATGATTATGTCAATGGCAATATTACTGAATAGAGAATTGAATAACCTTTCAAATGAGCTAGCACACGATCCCTATTCCCTATTTAAAAATAAGGGTTGGGGAAAGTGGAAGGGAGAGGGTTGACAAATGACAGATATATGTACCACAAAAATGTGTCCCCCTTAGATCAAAAATTGACCTGTTTTTTTATTTTCTTAAAATCTGATAAATATTGCCACATATCGAAGTGGACTCTTTCGTTTGGCCCACTCTGTATATAAGAAAGAAAATCACAACTAAAAATTCTTCTTTATTAATCATGTTTAAAGAAAGTAGAAATACTAATTACATAATTTAACTTCTTTGTATAGGTCGTTGGGTGAATCTCGAACCTTTTTTTAGGTTTTTTTGTACTGTATTTACTATTATTCCACAAGATAATTGTGCATACCAAGGTAAACCTTTACATAACTTCTTCCTCAGTTTAGTTACATGACTCTGAAAAAACATCAACTAAATGATATAGGCATTATAATATATACTGTTGTGATCTTATTTATTGATATGTGATGATATTCTTATATGTAATTTAATTTAATTAATGCATTAATGATAATCTAATTAATCAACCAGATCACATATCAATATGTTTTCAATCTCAGGGCGAATTATAAAATTACTTACTTACTTTCGTGGCTTCTAAGTATTTCTCAGTGGTTCCTAATCGGGATAGGAAAAAATATAAAATAATACAGACATATGGATTACAATTATAAGTCAAAATTTTGTTTATTTTATATAAATGGCAATCACTGCTTAATATTTGTTAGATCTTATATTTATTTAACACAAACATTTAAAAATGGGAATCTTATTTCCTTTTGGTTTCCAATTTAAAATTTTTATTAATAATGAACTATTAGGATTTATTAGCAACAAATTGATTTAAGTTTGATGAAAATTTTCTGATATTAGTGATTATGTTCTTCAATTTTTAATGTGGTATTTAATATAAAAATCCATACATTCATGTCCTAACAAATGAGACTTACCTTTATCTGGTGAGCTGCGAATGTCCTCACACAAGACCCGTTACCTCCTACCCTTGGTTGCGATAAAAAAACTCGTCCTGGCCTCCAGTAATGTTCTCCTTTGAAAACTACCTCGTATAGCTCTCGTTCCTGCTTTTCTCGTGATGCCGTGTTCTACCTTTTTCGAACCACTTCAATCAGCTACCGGGACACTCTTTGCTCAAGGAGATTCTTTTCTCTCGACTCGGCCTACCTCTCGTTCCCGATGGGTACTCAACACTCACGGAACTACACCGGCTTTTTCACTCTTCGTACACTACCGTCTACAACTGGACTTCACCTCTCGACCGCTCAAAACATTCTGATCTATCTTCCTCATTCATTCCCCTACTTTCTCAATATCCCTTCCAGATTCAAAAATCAACACTCCACCACAAATTTTAATTCGCCGTATTCCTCAAGACCAACTTTTAATCTTTCTAAATATGTGTAAAGAGAAATCCCGACATACAATATCTGCTGCCGAGATTCTCTTTAATTTAAGTTTGAAGCAAGTAGCTGAGACACTAGCCAAGTAGCAAGATAAAGTGAAGTGACAGTGACAAAATGTCATGAATAAACTTTCTTAAAATTACTTAATGTCATAAATGATTAAGAATTTTTTAACGTAGAATAATTAGCTTAAATTGTTGTTTCTTTGTATTTTCAGGTAGTATAATTTTAAGTTTGTAAATATTGTAAAATTAATAAACTTTGTATTTTCAGAGCAACATCAATTTAGTTTAAAAAAAGTCAAAAGTCCCAAGTCCCAGTCTATAGTGGTGTAAAAAGTAACATATTACAAAACAACAATTTTGCTTAAGTACACTCAAAAATGGAAAAATTAAGGTTTGACTTTAAAATGTTAGGAGCACAAGATGGAAAAACAAATATGATGTGTATAACTTCAATTGGCACACCAGAAGGAAAAACCTTTTTATTGCCAGATGAGTTTCAGCCAGCGAATTTGCACAAAGAAGTGTGCAAAACACAGGTATATGCAAGAATAAAAAACTCTATAAAGAAAAGAAATAAATCTAGAAAAGTGTGGATAACCTTAACAGAAGAATTATCAAAAATTTATCTAGATGAAGATGAAAATTTATATTTTGAGAATCAATATTTAGAAGAACTGACAGAGAGTGATAGTGAACCCACATCAGATGTTCAAGTTGACACAATACAAAAACTATGGGAAAAACTGATGGAAAATAAAGAACAAACATCTGAAATTCAGAATTTAAGCAAGATAGCAAAAGATTTTATGATTGAAAAATTTGATGGAAAAAATATAAACGCAAACCAATGGCTATCTGAATTTGAAAGAGAATGCGAACGTTGTTTAATACTAGAAGAAAAGAAAAATATTGAAATTTTAAAGTTTTTCCTTGAAAAGGCAAGTATAGACTGGTACAGCTGTATGATACTAAAATTTACAGTAGAATCAGATTGGGAAGACTGGAAAAATAATTTTTGTGAAACTTTTGGAAGTAAAGGGTGGTCTCAAATCCGATATGCTCACACATTTAAATACCAGACTGGTTCCTTATTAGAATATGCAATAAAAAAGGAAAAGCTACTACTGCAGGTGAGTAAATCCATTGACACAAGCACATTAATAGATTTAATAGCCATTGGCCTACCAAATAATGTTGCAGATAGAATTGATAGAGAATTATTACAAGGTACACAAGATTTGTACAATGAGATAGGTAAACTTGAACACCTTGCAACTAGAAGTCTAATGAAAAAGAAAAAATATGCAGAAAATTAATTCAAACAATCAGAGGAAAAAACTCCTTGTAAAATATGTGAAAATGCAAATAGAGGAAAACGGTTCCATTCTGAGGAGAATTGCTGGTTTAAAGAAAAAAAAGATAAAGCTGGTCAAGTGAGGACAATAAATAACAATGCAATGTTAGAAGTGGAATTGAGCAACGAGAATCCAAAAAACTTATAATAATACCATTAATTGTGTTCAACGTAAAAATAAACAACATACTGAATGTGAATGCACTGTATGATCCAGGATTCAATGTGTCACTGATAAATTCAAAAATATTGAAAATAAAACAGAAGGAATGGAATAATAAACATTCAGTTAATCTAAACACAATTAATGGTAGTTCAAAAACAAAAGGTATGGTTACATTGAAATTAAAAATTTTAGACGTTGAAAAAGAGATGAATGTTTTTATTATAGAAAATGAAGAATTTAAGTATGATTTTTTAGCTGGTTTGGACTGTTGTTTAAAATTTAATATAAGTCACAATGAGAGACTAGAGATTATACATAACAATGATAGAAATATAGAATCACCAGAAAAAGGTCAATAAGTCAAAATTCCTGATGTACTAGGTGACATAAACAAAAAAGAATATAAAATTAATTTCAATGAAAATTTAAATATTGATCAATTTGAAATAGAAAAAAATCATCTGGATTTAGATAAACAAGTTAAAATTGAGGAAATAATTGATAAATATGCAACGGTGTTTGCCAAGGATAAATATGATGTTGGTACAGTTAAAGATTATGAAGCCCACATTGATCTAATGGTAGAAAAATACTGTTACAAACGCCCCTACAGATGCACAATGGAGGACAGAAAAGAGATAGAAAATCAAGTAGCAAAATTATTGGAAAAGGGTTTAATTGAAGAATCATATAGTCCTTTTGCTGCTCCTGTTACATTGGCATATAAAAAAGAAGAGGGAAAAAAATCAAGACTGTGTATAGACTTTAGAGAACTTAACAAAATAGTCACACCTCAATCACAGCCTTTTCCATTGATAGAAGATTTAATAATAAAAACAGTAAACTGTAATTACTTTACAACATTAGATATTAACTCTGCATTCTGGTCAATTCCAATGAAAATTGAAGATAAACATAAAACAGCATTTGTAACACAAGAGGGACATTTCCAATGGACCTGTCTACCATTTGGATTCAAGACATCACCAGCCATTTTCCAAAGAATACTGAGTAACATAATAAGAAAATATAAAATGTCAGATTTTGCAATAAACTTTATTGATGATATTATAATATTCTCAAAGACATTCACAGATCACATTTCACATATATCTACATTATTGGAAACAATTATGAAAGAAGGGTTTAAACTAAAATTCTCAAAATGCTCATTAGCGAAAAATAGTGCAAAATATTTGGGTCATATAATCGAAAAGAATTCGGTGAGACCATTAAAAGATTACCTGACCGCTGTAAAAGATTTTCTAGTTCCGGAAAAGAGAAAAAATATCCGTCAATTTTTGGGAAAAATAAATTTTCATCAAAAATTTATACCACACAGAGCAGTTATACTTGAACCGCTATATAACCTATTAAGAAAAGATGTTAAGTTCATCTGGACAAAAGAATGTCAAGAAGCCTTCGATAAGATAAAAAATTGGTTGTGTTCACAACCAATTCTGAAGATATTTGATCCAAACGTCCCAATTAAAATCTACACAGATGCATGCATGATTGGTGTGGGAGCTGTGCTAAAACAGGACGATGAAAATGGTAATAGTAGACCAGTGGCATATTTTTCAAAAAAATTAACAGAAGCACAAAAGAAGAAAAAAGCAATATACCTAGAATGCTTAGCCATAAAAGAAGCTGTAAAATATTGACAACATTGGCTAATGGGCAAAGAATTTAAGGTATATTATGACCATAAACCCTTAGAAAATATGAATTTTGAAGCTAGAACTGATGAAGAATTAGGTGATTTGGCTTACTACTTATCACAGTACAACTTTAGGGTTAAATATAATCCAGGGGCAACAAACCAAGAAGCGGACTGTCTGAGCAGAAATCCAGTATTAGAACCAGAGGAAAATTTGGACGATTTTCTTCAGTTTGTAAACCACTATTATAGTGATTTACAAATGAGTGAATCCATAAGAAAAATAAACTTAATAAATATCGCAGAGATACAACAAGATCAAAGAGATTTACACAATAGTAATTTGACATTTAAGAATGGAATCTATTACAGAAAAATAAGAAAAAGAGAAAAAATTTTAATATCAGAAAATTTTAGTATAGATCTAATAAAAAGGACACATTACACCTACTGCCATTTAGGACAAACACAGATGATAAACAAGATAGCTCCATTTTATACAGCAAAAAACTTGTTAAAAAATATAAGAAAAATGTGCAATAACTGTGAAATTTGTTTGAAAAACAAATCAAGAAGAAAACCCAAATATGGATGGATGTCACATTTAGGTCCAGCAAAACGACCATTTGAAATAGTTTCTATAGACACAGTTGGAGGATTTGGTGGATGTCGGTCAACAAAGAAATACCTCCATATATTAATTGACCATTTTACAAGGTACGTTTATATTTTAACATCACAGAATCAAAGTGCAACGGACTTTATAAAATTGACAAAAATGGTAACAGACAATTACCAAGTCGACATAGTGTTAGCAGATCAATACCCTGGAATAAACTCGAAAGAATACAAACAATTTCTTAAGAATAATAATACAAAACTAGTATTCACTGCTGTTGATGCACCATTTTCCAATAGGCTGAATGAAAGAGTAAACCAAACGCTAGTAAATAAAATAAGATGTAAAATAAATGAAACAAAAAACAAAGTTGCATGGTCAACAGTTGCACAAAAATGTGTAGCAGCTTACAATAAAACAGAGCATACGATAACAAGGTTTACTCCAAAATATCTAGTAGAAGGTGAAAACACAAACATACTACCTGATGAAATAAGACCTACAGTCACACAAGAAAAATTAAGTAAAGATAGAAAATTAGCATTGAAATATACATTAAAATCACATGAATGCAACAAAAGAAGATTTGATGCACATCGAAAAGACCTACAACTAAATGTTGGAGACCAGGTATACGTGGAAAATGGTAATAAATTAAACAGAGCAAAGCTAAACGAATTGCGAACTGGACCGTACACAATTAAGAAGAAATGGTCGAATTCTATCTACGAATTGGACACTGGACAAAGTAAAGAAGAGTCAAACCTGTTCCACATTACAAAACTAACACCGTTGTTTGAAGAATCCAAAAATGAACACACAAATACCTGTCTAGTTCTCACCTGAAGGGGGGGAGATGTAAAGAGAAATCCCGACATACAATATCTGCTGCCGAGATTCTCTTTAATTTAAGTTTGAAGCAAGTAGCTGAGACACTAGTCAAGTAGCAAGATAAAGTGAAGTGACAGTGACAAAATGTCATGAATAAACTTTCTTAAAATTACTTAATGTCATAAATGATTAAGAATTTTTTAACGTAGAATAATTAGCTTAAATTGTTGTTTCTTTGTATTTTCAGGTAGTATAATTTTAAGTTTGTAAATATTGTAAAATTAATAAACTTTGTATTTTCAGAGCAACATCAATTTAGTTTAAAAAAAGTCAAAAGTCCCAAGTCCCAGTCTATAGTGGTGTAAAAAGTAACATATTACATATGTTTAATGGATTTCAAGAAAAAATAATCATTTCCCAATTTAAACTTACTTTCTACTTTTTACAAAACTTAATGACCTATTATCTATTTCACCGAGTCTTATTTAGCATAGGCTAATGATCGAATCTTCCGCGAACACTATAATGGTCCGCGTCACTCAAACTTGTTTATCTTAGGCGCATTGTTACCGAGTATCGTCCGCTTCTTCGAATCACTTTCTTAAAAACTAAGTGTAATAATTTGTTGTATACAGGTTGTTCTAAATTTACATGCCCGTGGTTGAGAAAATTGAAGATCTTTTATATTAATTTGAATTTTGCTTATAATTATAAAATTTTAATTCTCATATCAAATAGGAATATAACAAATCCCCGCCTTTGTATTCGATAAAATTTATCTGCATTTTTAAATAAATTTTCTCGAGGCAAAACCAACTCCCTGTATATTTCCTTACTTTAATCTACGTCTTATACCCTAACTTACTATCTACTTTATGTAATTCTGTCTTTTATTCGTGATATTTGTATACATCGTGAATATTATAAATTCCTCGGATCTTTTCCGAGTTTCTATGCCTCAACTCATAACTATTTATCCCATTTTCATTTTTCACGATGTACGGGCCTTCGAAAACAGGCATCAACTTTGCGCAAATGCCCCCAGGAAGATTTGATACTCGTAGTGCCCTCACGAGTACTTTTTCGCCCTTTTGGAAAGTCACTGGTCTTCTTTTTCTATTGTGTTCCTGTCTTTGGATATACTTTTCGTTGCTTCGCCGTAATCTTCTCTGTACTGTTTCAATCACCTGTTGATATTCCTTTGGCTCTGGGTCTTCCCATGGCCTTATCGGCAGTACACCCTTCATGATGTATTCTGGGGTCTCTTTTGTTACTGTGCTCGGAATTGTATTTAGATACATTTCTATTTCCGCCATTTTCCTGTCCCAGTGGCGATGTTGACCATCTGTTGCAATGCGAAGAAATTTCGTCACTTCCTGTATGAATCGTTCCGAAGGATTACTCTGTGGATGCCTGATGCTGACAAAATTTGTCTCTATTCCGCGTTCTCGAAGTTGTCCCTTGAAACGATCATTTTGGAAATACGTTGCATTGTCCAGTAGAATCTTTTTTGGTGTTCCTACTGTGGCTATAAAATTGTCGATTTTTCTTAATATTTCTTCCCCCTTTGTGGTGCGGCAACTATATAATTTTACGTATTTTGAAAACACATCCACCATCACTAGAATATGTTTGTTCCTTTTAGTGGTCATAATTAGATCGCTTAACATATCTATTGCTACAATGTCTAGTTTGTTTCGGGCTTCAATATTTTTGGCAATATTTTCGTTTTTGAAATTCCTACTCTTATATTTTTGACATACATCGCACTTCTGGGTAATTTCCTTTGCAATGCGGTAATCCTGTCGGCTGATGTAATTTTCCCTAAAAACGAGCCAAACCTTTCTGCTACCGATATGCCCATTGTCCTCATGTAATTTCTTTATTATCTTTTCTGCCAATGTCTGTGTCACTAAATATAGTTCCTTTCCGTCTATTCTCTTAAAATATATGTTATTTTCTACCTCCGCTCTTCTTTTCTCTCTTTCCTCTAGGTCTTCCTGGTTTGTCCTTATCTCATTTAACGAATATATCCCTTCTTCTTGTATTAATATATTTAGTCCCACCTGTAGAGTAATTGTTTCCTTTTCTCCGGTGTCCTCATCCCCTGTTAGAGCGTCGGCTATTATGTTGTCTTTTCCTTTTATATATCGGAACTCAAAATCATACTCCTGTAATAATAGAATGCCTCTATGTATTCTATTATTTACTAATCGATTCTTCATGATATGTACTAAAGCTGCATGGTCTGTTTCGATTGTGAATTTTGCTCCCAATAAGTAAAACCTCAATTTGTTTACGCAATATAGTACACTGGCAAACTCCAATTCTGTAACACTATATTTTCTCTCATGTGTTTTAGTCACTCGAGATATAAAACATATCGGCACTTCTTGGTCGTTTTGTATTTGAGACAGAACTCCTGCAAATTTTTGTATGGACGCATCAGTTCGGAGTATAAAAGGTAAATTGTAAATGGGGTGGTATATTTTCGTTCCTTTTGCGAATTCTCGTTTTAATGTTTCGAAAGCTTCCTCCTGTTCTTCTTTCCAATTCCATTTTATTCCTTTTTTTAGCAATTTTATCAGAGGGATTTCCTTTTGGCTCAAATCGGGAATCAGCTTTTTAAAATAATTAATCGTGCCAAGAAAACCTCTCAATGTTTTCAAATTCGTTGGTCTTGGGTATTCATCTATGAGCTTGACTCTGTCTTCGGCTAATCTGACTGTTTTGGTGTCCAATTGAAAACCCAAATAAATTACTTCTTTTTGAAAAAATTGACATTTTTCAATGTTTAATTTCAATCCCGCTGTGTCCAATTCTTCCAGAATTATTTTTATGTGTTCCAGATGACTCTGAGTATCTTGTGAAAAAATTAATAAATCATCGATATAATGAACTATGAAATCTTCATGGCGATTTAAAATGGTATGTAGAGCTCGGACGAGTGCAGCACAAGCACTCTGCAATCCAAATGGCACTACCTTAAACCGGTAGACAATACCATCAATTGAGAAAGCGGTGTAGTTTCTACATTTTTCAGCTAAAGGTATCAACCAAAAACTGTGTTTTAAGTCAATTTTAGAAAATATGTGTGATCCCGTAATTCTTCCAAAAATGGCCTCGATGTTTAGAGGTGATTCATATTGTGATACAGTGTGCTGGTTGATATTCCTGGCATCTAAACATAATCTCAATTCTCCATTGCTTTTCTTTACTATCACAATCGGGTTAACATACGGTAAATCACATCTTTCGATGATTTGATCTTCCAACGTTTTACTAATTTCTTCTTTCACCTCTTGTCGATACTTGTATGGAATCGGGTAAGTCTTTGATCGAAAATTTCCCAAGTTTTTCACCTCAAATGAATGTTCGTACTTTTTCGCCACTCTGTTTTCCTCATTGATCCAATTTTCGTAGTTTCTTAACATCAACCGCAATTCTTTTTCTTTCCCTTCTCCACATATCAATTTTCTGTCTTTTTCCTCAGATTCTTCACATATGTTTACCGTGCATTCTGCATCCTCGTTTGCATATACCTCCTCTTCAAATACCACTGTTTCAATCATATTCCTTTCACTTTCATTTGTTAGCTTTATTTCTTCTTCTCCTGAGCTCGTCTCTTCTTTTGAGGAATCCCAGGTTTCTTTTGCTTTTGATACTCTCAATTTTTCTTCTTCTGGGCTCAACTCTTCTTTTGAGGAGCCACAGGTTTCATTTTCTTTTATCTTTTTCTGACTTTTTCTCCCTTTTCTTATTTGTCCTTGCTTCGTTGCCAAATTCATTTCCACTGTTTGTTCTTTACCTGATTCGTCCGTATTTTGTTGCTCCTTTTCCTTGTCCTGTTCTTTTTCTTTTTCTTCTGTTAGTTTCATCATATTATTTTTAAAATCTATCACTACATGTTTTTCTGCCAATTCGTCAACTCCTACTATCATGTCATGTGACATATTTGGCATTATTACACATTGTAGTGCATACATATTCTTACCCAGTCGTACCATTACGCGTATGCCTTCATTTATAGTTGCCAATGTCCATTTGTTTGCGCCCACTAAATTTACCCTAGGTATTTTGTAAATTAAATTGGTTAAGTTAACTTCTTCTATTAGTTTTCTGTTGACCAATGTTATTTCCGATCCAGTATCTATCATAAATTTAATTGGTTTCTCGTTGATAAATCCATCCACAAATTTTAAATTAACTCCATTTTTCTTTTCGTTGTTTCCTGCCAATTTAATAAACTCCTTGGGGTGACAAAAGATTCCTGTTTGTTTTTTTGTTTTTAGTGAGCGCCGTCGTGAAAAGACGCCGGTTGCTCATCGTTGTTTATATTTTCGTCATAATTTCTCTCTCCGTCATATTCTTCTGTCTGGGTATTATTTACCTCTCTTCTATTTTCTCTTGGTCTGTCGGATCTGTTTCGGTTTTCTCGATATCCCTGTTCATTTTGTCTACCATTATTTCTGTTTTCTTGATTTGAGCGTGTGATGTTTCTACTCTGGTATTCTCGATTTCTGTCCTCATTCCATTGCCTATTTCTTTGTTCATAATTTCCTCTTCCGTTGTCTCTATTTTCGTTTTCCCTTCTGGGATTAAAATCTCGTCTTGTATAGTCTCTCCTATTTTGATTTCTCTCTCTGTAATCCTGTGTCTCTCGGGGCCTGTAATCTTCTCGCGACCTTCTTGATTTTCTTTCTCTTAAACGTGATTCTCTTATTTGTAAGAATTGGCATAGACTATCTATGTCTTTGTAGTTTTGCAATGTGATATGGTCTTCCAGCGTTTCTTCGAAATGTCTTGCAATCAGTTCGACTAATTGTTCCGATGAGTAATTATATTGTAAATGTTTTGCATTATTGTAAATTTGTAAAGCATATGTCCTTTCTGATACCCCCATCCTATCATTGTATTTCCCATTTTGCAATTCCTTGTTAATTTCCAATTGTTGGACTTTTCCCCAGAAATAATTCAAAAATTTTTGTTCAAATTGTTGCCAATTGCCGAATTCTTCTTCTTTGCTATCGAACCATAGGCTTGCTTCATATTTGAGATGGTTTCTGATAGTTTCTTTTGCTGTTTCGAAATTTCCGCTGTGTTGTATTTTCTTTTTCAGGCTATTTATGAACGGCACTGGGTGTAATCTTCTTACATCTCCGCCAAACCTTATCTTCACGTCATCTGTGCTATGTATAACCATTTCTCTTCTTTCTCCTACATTTTGTTGAATATTGATTTCCGCAATCTTTCTTTCCATTTCTTCTCTGTCTGCTTAAATAGCGTTTTCAAACTTGTTTTCCAAATTTTCTATTTCCTTTTTCTGGCAATTCGTTATCTCCTTTATTTTGATTTTGATTTCTTTAATCTCTGTCTCTTGTTGTCCAAACATCCTTTTACTTCCTTTTCATACTTTCCTATGCGTTCCTCCATTTTCTTGTTGTTCTCTTCTATTGCTTGTTTCATTTTTTGTTGTGTTTCATCCATTTTTTGATCCAATTTTTGTTGTGTTTCATCCATTTTTTGATCCACTTTATCCATTTTCTTTGATGTTTCTTCCATGGCTTGTTTCGTTTCACGTTGATTTTCATCCATTTTTTTATCCACTTTATCCATTTTCTTTGATGTTTCTTCCATGGCTTGTTTCGTTTCACGTTGATTTTCATCCATTTTTTGTGACTGGAGTTGCATCAGTTGTAACAATTTATCTATTCCTGATAATTCCTGTTTTTCTGTTGCCATGATTGTTGTGTCTAAAATATCTTCTTGGTCTGAATTATCCTCTTGATTTTAATGTTCTTTTTGTTTTTTGTTGTCTTTGCTTTGGCTTCTTGTCACAGACATTTGTTTTCAAGAAGTACTATCCCCGCCAAATATGAAATTTTACTAGTATGTTACCAAGACGACTTTTTCTCACCCAAATATTATAAATTGTCCATAAATATATCAAATGTAAATATCGTAAAAATAAAGTATTAAATCAGTTACAGTCGGAAAAATGAAAGAATACCCATAAACGAACATATAAAACACGCTGTATTTTTCTGTCACCGTGTCACAAACAAAATTGTCCAGTGCAAGTACATGTAACAATAATTATTACATGTACTTGCGCTGGCCAATTTTTTGTGTGACACGGTGACAGGAAAATACAGCGTGTTTTATATGTTCGTTCATGGGTATTCTTTCATTTTTCCTACTGTATGTAAAATTTGTACCTAAAGAGATCTAAATTTTTATGTTATCAACTGTAAGTATCTCACTTTTTACCACAGGCATATAAATTTCCAACTACCGGCTTTTCTCTTTCTATCCTTCAAATTTGCCACCAGAAATACTTTTCAATGCCCCACGTTGGACGACATTAGTTGTGATCTTATTTATTGATATGTGATGATATTCTTATATGTAATTTAATTTAATTAATGCATTAATGATAATCTAATTAATCAACCAGATCACATATCAATATGTTTTCAATCTCAGGGCGAATTATAAAATTACTTACTTACTTTGGTGGCTTCTAAGTATTTCTCAGTGGTTCCTAATCGGGATAGGAAAAAATATAAAATAATACACACATATGGATTACAATTATAAATCAAAATTTTGTTTATTTTATATAAATGGCAATCACTGCTTAATATTTGTTAGATCTTATATTTATTTAACACAAACATTTAAAAATGGGAATCTTATTTCCTTTTGGTTTCCAATTTAAAATTTTTATTAATAATGAACTACTAGGATTTATTAGCAACAAATTGATTTAAGTTTGATGAAAATTTTCTGATATTAGTGATTATGTTCTTCAATTTTTAATGTGGTATTTAATACAAAAACCCATACATTCATGTCCTAACAAATGAGACTGACCTTTATCTGGTGAGCTGCGAATGTCCTCACACAAGACCCGTTACCTCCTACCCTTGGTTGCGATAAAAAAACTCGTCCTGGCCTCCAGTAATGTTCTCCTTTGAAAACTACCTCGTATAGCTCTCGTTCCTGCTTTTCTCGTGATGCCGTGTTCTACCTTTTTCGAACCACTTCAATCAGCTACCGGGACACTCTTTGCTCAAGGAGATTCTTTTCTCTCGACTCGGCCTACCTCTCGTTCCCGATGGGTACTCAACACTCACGGAACTACACCGGCTTTTTCACTCTTCGTACACTACCGTCTACAACTGGACTTCACCTCTCGACCGCTCAAAACATTCTGATCTATCTTCTTCATTCATTCCCCTACTTTCTAAATATCCCTTCCAGATTCAAAAATCAACACTCCACCACAAATTTTAATTCGCCGTATTCCTCAATACCAACTTTTAATCTTTCTAAATATGTTTAATGGATTTCAAGAAAAAATAATCATTTCCCAATTTAAACTTACTTTCTACTTTTTACAAAACTTAATGACCTATTATCTATTTCACCGAGTCTTATTTAGCATAGGCTAATGATCGAATCTTCCGCGAACACTATAATGGTCCGCGTCACTCAAACTTGTTTATCTTAGGCGCATTGTTACCGAGTATCGTCCGCTTCTTCGAATCACTTTCTTAAAAACTAAGTGTGATAATTTGTTGTATACAGGTTGTTCTAAATTTACATGCCCGTGGTTGAGAAAATTGAAGATCTTTTATATTAATTTGAATTTTGCTTATAATTATAAAATTTTAATTCTCATATCAAATAGAAATATAACAATACTCATACTTTAACCTTTTCGTTATTATCTATAAGGACATACAGAGTATTAATAAAAAAGAGTGCGACAAATTTTAAAAGGTAAGTAAAGTATTTTTGACTTTGTGGACTGTTTTTATAGGTATCTCGGTATACCTGATCTCATATTCGGAAATTAAACTTTATTTTAACCCTGGAAGCTCACACTTGGGTGTGAGATACCCATCGCGACACTTAACTGCATGTAGCTGCTTTATGTAAATTCAGTCTCTAGTCTGTCAAGTACGGGTGTGTAGTTGCGGTCTCATTTGAGCAATATTTCCAATCACGAGAATTTATTGAATACAGGCTAGGGTATGTAGCACCCATGTATGAGGTTTGCGATCAAGTGTGCGTTCAAGTTAATGACCTAACAACACAATATCCCACAAATTTAGTAAAGAAAACTAGGTGTTATTTCTGCAAAGGCAAAGATGGAAAAGCAAAACGTGCATGCTCGGCTTGCTATAAAGCATAATGCATGGAGCATAGAGCCACACTCTTTTATGAATGTAGTTACTAAAATGAGTGAAACGAAAATACCTGGCTAAGAATGAATATGAGTTCTATAATCAAAAGGTGTTATATTTTAGTTAGAAAGACCATTTTGTTGTTAAATTAAATTAAAATATTTTGAATTATGTTTCCGGTTTTTTAGAAGATGTTTTTTAATTATTTTTAATTATTGTTAATATTTTGTTCTTTTGTGTTACTACAATTAAGAGAGAGAAAATAAAATTCTTGATTTAATTATTCGTATGTATTCAATAGTGATTAGAAAGTCTCTGGAAATCATAAAATATTTACTTTTTTTTTTATTTCTTCACAAAAAATCATTGGGTATCTGACACCCATGTGTGCGGTTTATGTAAAAAAAAATAGGTGTGATCTTCCAGGGTTAAAGTAAAATTGTGGCTAATTAACAACAAAGAAATCAACTACAAAAGAGCACAAGAAGTAGATACTTAGCGTGATTAAAAATGATAATTTTTCTTATGATGTAGGTACTGAAAGGAGTAGATACTATCACACAATTTCTATTGCTGCAAGATGAAAACTTAACAAATATTCTCCAAAGAGTAGGAGATGAAAATAAGATAGAAGACATAAAGACAATAAAGGAAAATTTAAGATATTATAGTGTTAATAGTCAAACCGAGACTTTAGAAAACAATAAAGTTCAGGTAAGATATTTTTAAGACAGCTCTTATGCCTATTTAAATAAATGAAATCACCTAGACAACATTAAGATAAGAAAAATATCTAAATATTACAGTAAAACCTGTATTAACGGCCACTTGTCAAAACCGACCACCTGAACTAGCCGACCAGTTTCAAGGTTCCCCAAACTAGTCCATGTGGTGAGACCGCTCCCGTCTGAAAAACATTTCTAATTCGTTTCTCTGTGCATTCATCTTCAAAAATGTCCCCTTTAATCAAATCTGAAGGGTGCCGGACGGAATTTTTGGGCAGAAATTGTTTAAATAATTTTTTTAAACAAATACATAAGATCACCTTTTCTTGCTCCAAAAAATATATTTTTAGATTTTTTTGGGTCCTTCTAAACAATTCAAAAATTGACAGTTTTCGAGTTATAGGCGATTTAAAATCTAAAAAATACGAAACTACGCATTTTCGAGGCTTAAAAAATCATATTTAAATTAGGATTTTTAAGGGTGCCAATAAGTTCGATTAAAGTTTAAACATTCCTTTTCAAGATTCCGAAGAATGATCGGGTCTAACTTCAATTTAGACCGTAGTTTTTTAATTGTTAATTATGCGTGTCCATCCGGTTTTTTGTCCGGTACGGCGCGCACTATTTTCAAAAATCTCCTATTTTCCTCCGAAAAATATTTTTTCTAGATTCGTTGGGACATTCTAAATAAAATAAGTTTCTTGACATTTTTCTCAAAACTTACTAGTTTTAAAGTTATAAGCGATTTAAAATGTGAAAATGTGTTTTGTTTTTGTCATTTTTCGGATTTTAAATCGCTTATAACTTTAAAACTATTAACTTTTGAGAAAAATGTCAAAAAACTTATTTTATTTATACTGTTCCAAAGAATCTAGAAAAAATATTTTTAGGAGGAAAATAGGAGATTTTTGAAAATAGTGCGCGCCGCACCGGCAAAAAAACCGGATGGACACGTATAATAATTAACAATTAAAAAACTACGGTCTAAATTGAAGTTATCTTCGGAATCTTGAGAAGAAATGTTTAAACTTTAATCCAAGTTATTGGCACCCTCAAAAATACTAATTTAAATATTAGTTTTTAAGCCTCGAAAATGCGTATTTTCGCATTTTTTAGATTTTAAATCGCCCATAACTGGAAAACTGTCAATTTTTGAGAAAAATCACACGATACCTTTCTTGTTTAGAATGACCCAAAAAACCTAAAAATATATTCCTTGGAGCAATAAATGGTGATCTTATGTATTGGTTTAAAAAATTTTTTTAAACAATTTCTGCCCAAAAATTCCTCCGACACCCTTCAGATGTGTTTAAAGGGGACATTTTTGAATATGAATCCGCAGAGAATTCGAATTAGAAATGTTTTTCAGACGGGAGCGGTCTCACCACATGGACTAAACCAAAATTTGTGGACTACAAAACCTGGTATTAGCGGCCACCTTTTTATATCGGCCAATAGTTCTGTCATTTTTAGTGACCGTTATTGAAAGGTTTTACTGTATATGAAAACTTATCGATATTTGCAAAACACAAGTACACGATCTTGGCGAAGTAACAAATCAAGAGGCTTACATTATTCCTTATCTTATCATCTAATTTTATTTTCGTTGAACAGAATGATCATATTTATTACGTTCTATAATCTTTATCCTTTTGGGGGATCATATTTTTATCTCTAAGTATGTTTACTAACTCACTAAGTCTATCTTATCAAATGCTTTCAGCAATAGATATACTCGTAAATATTTTCGATATTGTTTCCCCTGTATGTAGCTGACATTTTTCTGTAGCATTTTATAAATCTGGACCTCGGAGGTAAACTACACTATGTCGACATGGTGTTATTTTAAACAAGTTCCTTTAATCCACTTATTTTATTAGTTGGATTATACAAATTGGTAATTAAAATATGGTCATATTGACTTTCAACCAATTATGGGATATATCAGATATTTATTAACATCCTAAGTGCTCTAAGCTTTGTTGCAAACACAGTTGCTCGAAATGACATAGTGTAGTTTACCTCAGAGGTCCAGAAATATTAATATAGTATTGGTAATTTACACTGTACACTAAAATCACAATAAAATGCACTAGCAATATACAAATCAAAAGAAGTTGAATGTTACAAGTAGCACTCCCAAATCATCATTTACAATACATATAACATACACAGTGTAAATCCAAAGTCATGATTTATTTATAAGTTTATTTATTTATAAAGCTCAACAGGCCTTGAAGGCCTAGGGCTAAGACGTTTACATTTCTGATTGCATTTTATAAATTTTATAAATAATTCTTATATAATAAAAAGTAATTTTACTTAATTTAATAATAATAATTATAATAATATAATAACGTCGCAAAAGCGACAATGCTCTTTTTGAAAGTTCTGAGAAGGCGTTCTATCGAAAACTCAATTTCACTGTAGAACGTGTCGATAAGACTTACCCAAGCCAAGAAGAAATTCATGAGTTTTGGAGAAATCAACTTTCCATACCAGCTGCTCTTAACAACAATGCTGGATGGATAGAAGATACGACACAAAACTGGCAACACTACATTACTACCCTTTACGAACCCTCCACTACTGAAGAAGTCTCAAATATCATCAAAGATAACTGGAAATTTCCTGGACCAGACGGAGTTCAAAACTTTTGGCTCAAGAAGTTTTGGAGTGTTGATTAATGCTTATCAACACTAATTAATCATGTTATTTCTAATCCGCAGGATATACCATAATTCCTAACTCAGGGAGCCACTTATTTAATACCGAAGGATCAAAATAACACCCAAAATCCAGCCAAATACCGCCCACTTCCTTGTCTTCCAAATTTGTATAAATTGGTCACATCCTGTGTAGCCCGGCGTATCTACCAACATTGTGCTCTGAACAATATCATAGAGCCTCAACAGAAAGGATGCGCTAAGGGTTCCATGAGTTGCAAAGAACAACTTATCATCGACTCAGTCATTTCTAACCAGGCATATTCCAAAAAGAGGAATCTTTTTACTGCCTTCATTGATTACAAGAAGGCCATTGATTCAGTGCCCCATGAATGGCTTATAGATATACTGAGAATATATAAAGTCGATGATAATATAGTGACCTTTTAAGAGCATATAATGACAGAGTGGAAAACTAGAATTCACCTTCAAATACCTGGTGAAAATAACATCTTCAAATAACTGAAAATATCGAAATCGAAAAATATTGAAATTCTGTTTCAAGGAGATTCGTTGAGTCCTCTGTGGTTCTGTCTAACTATGAACCCACTATCTCAGCTATTAAACTCCACAGACGCAGGTTTTAGCATCAAAAATAACAACAATGTGGTGGCAAAGCTTAATCATTTATTGTACATGGATGATTTGAAATTAATGGCTTCCACAAGAAACCAACTCGATGAGATGCTAAAAACTGTAGAAACTTTTTCTAATGATATTAGTATGCACTTCGGACTAGACAAGTGCCGTATTTTAAATATAGTCAGAGGAAAAGTACAGCCCGGAGGATTCGATATGCAAAATGGCCAGAACGTCGAGGCCATGGGTGAAAACGATATGTATAAATATCTTGGAGTAAAGCAAGCGCGGAAAATTGACCATAACCAAATGAAAACAGAGATAACTACTGAGTTTATACGAAGGGTAAAACAGTTGTTTCGCTCACACCTTAACAATAGAAATTTGTTTAAGGCACTAAACACCTACGCATATTCCGCGCTTAGCTACTCATTTGGCATTGTTTGGTGGACAAAAACGGACATAAAAAATCTTCACCGAAAAGTAAGAACGCACCTCACAAAGGCAAAAAAACACCATCCGAAAAGTGCAGTAGAAAGAACGACATTACCACGGAATTTAGGAGGAAGAGGACTTGTGGAAATAGGTGAGCAATTAGACAAACAAATTGCTAAGTTAAAAACTTATTTTCAGATGCAGGCTGAGACAGCTACTCTACATCGCGCTATCTGCGTAGTAGATGACAAACACCGATCAAACTGAGGGAACCAGAAAAGCGCATAAACCACCTCACTAAAGACGAAAAAATGCGCACCTGGATGGGCAAACCTCTGCACGGGCGACATCCAAATGAGGTCAGCCAAGAGACTATGTCGACAATACAGCGTCGAACTATTGGTTGACATCAGGAGAGATGTTCCCTGAAACGGAGGGTTCATTACTGGCCCCATTCAGGATCAGGTTATACCAACCAGAAATTACCTGAGATATATCGTCTAAGATCCTCAGGTTCAAAACGATAGATGCCGATATGGATGTCAAGCTCAAGAAACCATTCAACATATTACAGGGGGCTGCCAGGCACTTGCTGCATCTGAATACAAGGAACGGCATGACTCAGTTGGAAAGATCATTCATCAAGAGATAGCTATCAAACTGGGTCTTCTCCAAAAGGACCATCTCCCATATTATCAATAGATCTCTAAGAGTATGCTTGAGGATGGTAACTACAAGCTATACTGAGACCGCACTCTGCTCACAGACCAAACAGTGGCACATAATAGACCAGATCTGATATTAGTTAATAAATTAGCAAAACAAACAACACTAATTGATGTGGCGATACCTATCAACAATAATCTACGTAGTAAATTTACTGAAAAGGTCGCCAAGTACAGAGATCTGGAAATTCAAATACGGAGACAATGGAGAATGCAAAGTACCCAGACAATACCGATTATTATGTCTACTACTGGAGTCGTTCCAAAGACAATCCTCGAAAGCATAAATAAGCTGGGTCTGAATGAACATCTTTATAAAACCATGCAGAAAGCTGTACTACTCGCGACTGCCAGAAGTGTACGAAATTTTTTGGGAGATCCACCTGCATACCAAGTCACCTAGGACTCGATAACATGGAAAAAGTCCCACCAAAACTCAATCATTTTGATACCGTAGGTATCTGGGATGAGTCAATTTTACCCTTAGAGGGAGTGTGAGCCGTATGGCTAAATCTGGAATATAATAATAATAATAATAATAACTCCTGTGGGAGTTTTTTGTCAGTTCTTCTATCAGGCGCGGTCCCCTGCGAATGGGGGATGCTTTCTGGGTATTCCTAGCGCCAATACCCAGAGAGTAGCAGGAATACTTGCCGTGGAACAAAAACTGACACCTGGCAGTAGGTATAAAATGCACACCCATGAGAATGGAGATTAATAATTTATGTTTATGATCGCTGCCTGGGGATCGCCAGGGCACGTCTGGAGCCGGCGCTGGACGTGACAGCATGCGGGACGTCGGTGGCAGGGTGTTGAGGAGGCGGGCCCCTGTCATACAATCAGCTACAGCCCAACCACAACCACAATCACAAGAGAGCCAAACAACAACAAGAGCTCCACCCGCCGGAGGTGCTGCGCTGGATCATCAGCCGGCGCTCACTCAAGCGGGACGACTGAGGCAGCGCATGAAATGGACTGTGTCCATTAATGAAAATATTTTCCGCTTCTACTACAAGGTGACAAACCTCGGTCAAGAAACAATCGGCTACCGACAACAGCTGTATGCCGAATTTTGCAGGACGTACCCAGATATTCAAGTATCGAAGCAACGAGTATCAGACCAATACCGGGTAATTATAAGAAATAACCTTATCCCAGAGACTAGACGCAATACCATCAGAAGCGAAGTCGAACGGGAGATTCATAACAATGTTGTAATTGAAGATCAAGTCCCCAATGAAATTCATGAGCAGATTCCTGATCTTGCCATACAAGAAACTCAACCTGACAATACAGAGCAGGAAAACAACGAGCTACATGATAACCTAGTAAGCGAAATGGCACGTGCTGTACAAGAGTTTAATGGAACAAACCCACTTAGCAGACCACCGCTACCACGAATAAACTCTTCTAAGAAACTAGGTGTGCTGTTACAAATTGTGAACACTGAAGTCCTACCCAATTATGTCGTAGAAGCCCACACATTAGAGTATCTGCACATGCTAATCTACTGTGCAGTAACAGCAATTGCTAATGTAATGGGCATTAAGATCAGAACACGACGGGGTACTAATACCGGAAGGACTGGTAGCAGAATTGCACCCTGGGAAAAAAGACTACTCGGAAAAATTGAATTGCTGCGTAGGGATATTGGTCAAGTCACAGAATATACACGAGGTGTAAGAAGTACAAGAGTCATCAGAAGAGCTGAAGAAATAATACGGAATACTGCCAGACACTCAAGATACAATCCAGAAAACAACACAGCCCAACAGTGCCTGGATACATTAAAACAAAGACTCTCAGTTTATTCAGGACGACTAAGAAGGTACAAAGTGAGTAACAACCGAAAATCCGACAACGCCCTTTTTGAGACTGCTGAGAAGGCGTTCCATCGAAAACTCAATTCCACCGTAGACAATCTCGATAAGTCTTACCCAAGCCAAGAAGAAATTCATGAGTTTTGGGGAAATCAACTTTCCACACCAGCTGCTCTTAACAACAATGCTGGATGGATAGAAGATACGGCACAGAACTGCCAACACTACACTAATACTCTCTACGAACCCTTCACCACTGAAGAAGTCTCAAATATCATCAAAGAGCTTCATAACTGGAAATCTCCTGGACCAGACGGAGTTCAAAACTTTTGGCTCAAGAAGTTTTGGAGTACTCATGAGTGCTTATCAACACTAATTAATCATGTTATTTCTAATCCGCAGGATATACCATCACTCCTGACTCAGGGAACCACTTATTTAATACCTTCTTCTTCTTCTTCTTCCTCTTTATAAGCAATTCTGCTTGTTCATTGGCGGATTGATACCTCTATGGAAGGTTGTCGCTCCATCTTTTGCGCGGTCGGCCGATACTTCTTCTGCCGATTGGTGATTTATCTCGTGCTATTTTGACCACACGTGTCTCCCCCATTCTGGTTATATGGTTGTTCCATTCTTTTTTTCTATTTAGTGTCCATTCGTTTATACACTGTACGTTACATTGTCTTCTAATATCTTCATTCCTCTTTCGATCTCTCAGTGTATTTCCTGTAATTCTTCTCAGTACTCTCATCTCTGCCGTTTCCAGTAGTCTTTGTGTTGTGGCTGTATCGGGTCTTGTTTCTGATGCATATGTCATTATTGGTCTTACACTGGCTTTATAAATTCTTGACTTCATCTCAGTGTTAATATGTCGGTTTCGCCATATAGTGTTATTAAGGCATCCTGCCAATCTATTTGCTTTTTGTACTTGATTTCTCACTTCTTTGTCTAGGTCTCCGTAACTTGACAATGTAATTCCAAGGTATTTTACTTCCATTACTTGTTCAATACTGATACCATCAATTTCTATTTTGCATCTGATTATTTCTATTTGCATCTTATTTAATACCGAAGGATCAAAATAACACCCAAGATCCAGCAAAATATCGCCCAATTACTTGTCTTCCAACTTTGTATAAATTGGTCACATCCTGTGTAGCCCGGCGTATCTACCTACACTGTGTTCTGAACAATATCATAGAGCCTCAACAGAAAGGATGCGCTAAGGGTTCCATGGGTTGCAAAGAACAAATTATTATCGACTCAGTCATTTCTAATCAAGCATATTCCAAAAAGAGGAACCTATTTAGTGCTTTTATTGATTACAAGAAGGCCTTTGATTCAGTGCCGCATGAATGGCTTATAGATATATTGAGAATATATAAAGTCGATGATAATATAGTGACCTTTTTACAACATATAATGACAGAGTGGAAAACTAGAATTCACCTTCAAATACCTGGTGAAAGTGACATCGAAACTGAAAATATCGTAATCAGCCGGGGCCTGTTTCAAGGAGATTCGTTGAGTCCTCTGTGGTTCTGTCTAGCTATGAACCCACTATCTCAGCTATTGAACTCCACAGATGCAGGTTTTAGCATCAAAAATAACAACAATGTGGTGGCGAAGCTTAATCATTTATTGTACATGGATGATTTGAAATTAATGGCTTCCACTCGAAACCAATTCGACGAGATGCTAAAAACTGTAGAAACTTTTTCTAATGATATTAGTATGCACTTTGGACTAGACAAGTGCCGTATTTTAAATATAGTCAGAGGAAAAGTACAGCCCGGAGGATTCGATATGCAAAATGGCCAGAACATCGAGGCCATGTGTGAAAACGATATGTATAAATATCTTGGAGTAAAGCAGGCGCGGAAAATTGACCATAAACAAATGAAAACAGAGATAACTACTGAGTTTATACGAAGGGTAAAACAGCTGCTTCGCTCACACCTTAACAGTAGAAATTTGTTTAAGGCACTAAACACCTACGCATGTTCCGCGCTTAGCTACTCATTTGGTATTGTTAAGTGGACAAAAACAGATATAGATGCTCTTCAGCGAAAAGTGCGAACACACCTCACAAAGGCACAAAAACACCAAAACACCATCCTAAAAGTGCAGTAGAAAGAACAACATTACCACGGAATCTAGGAGGAAGAGGACTTATGGATATAGGTGAGCAATTAGACAAACAAATTGCTAACTTAAGAACTTATTTTCAGATGCAGGCTGAAACATCTACTCTATATCTGCGCAGTAGATGACACAACACCGATCAAACTGAGGGAACCAGAAATGCGCATAAACCACCTTACTAAGGACGAAAAAGTGCGCGCCTGGATGGGTAAACCTCTGCACGGGCGACATCCCAATGAGGTCAGCCAAGATTATGTCGACAATATAGCGTCGAACTACTGGTTGACATCAGGAAAGATGTTCCCTGAAACGGAGGGTTCATTACTGGCCATTCAGGATCAGGTTATACCAACGAGAAATTACCTGAAATATATCATCAAAGACCCTCAGGTTCAAAACGACAGATGCCGATATGGATGTCAAGCCCAAGAAACCATCCAACATCTTACAGGGGGCTGCCAGGCATTTGCTGCAACTGAATATAAGGAACGGCATGACGCAGTGGGAAAAATCCTTCATCAAGAGATAGCTATCAAGCTGGGACTTCTCCAAACGGACCATCTCCCGTATTATCAAAACGTCCCTGAGAGTATGCTTGAGGATGGCAACTACAAGCTATACTGGGACCGCACTGTGCTCACAGACCAAACAGTGGCACATAATAGACCAGATCTCGTACTAGTTAATAAATTAACAAGACAAACAACACTAATTGATGTGGCGATACCTAACAACAATAATCTACGTAGTAAATTCACTGAAAAGATCGCCAAGTACAGAGATCTGGAAATTCAAATACGAAGGCTATGGAGAATGCAAAGTACCCAGACGATACCGATTATCATGTCTACTACTGGAGTCATTCCGAAGACCCTCCTCGAAAGCATAAAAAAGCTGGGTCTGAATGAACATCTTTATAAGACCATGCAGAAAGCAGTACTACTCGCGACGGCCAGATGTGTACGAAAATTTTTGGGAGATACACCTGCATACGAAGTCACCTAGGGCTCGATAACACGGAAAGAGTCCCACCAGAGCTCAATCCTTTTGATACCGTAGGTCTGGGATGTAACGTAGGTATCTGGGATGAGTCAATTTTCCCCTTAGAGGGAGTGTGAGCCGTATGGCTAAATCTGGATAATAATATAATAACGTCGCAAAAGCGACAATGCTCTTTTTGAAAGTTCTGAGAAGGCGTTCTATCGAAAACTCAATTCCACTTTAGAACGTGTCGAACTTAACCAAGCCAAGAAGAAATTCATGAGTTTTGGGGAAATCAACTTTCCACACCAGCTGCTTTTAACAACAATGCTGGATGGATAGAAGGTACGACACAGAACTGCCAACACTACATTACTACCCTTTACGAACCCTCCACTACTGAAGAAGTCTCAAATATCATCAAAGAGCTTCATAACTGGAAATTTCCTGGACCAGACGGAGTTCAAAACTTTTGGCTCAAGAAGTTTTGGAGTGTTGATTAATGCTTATCAACACTAATTAATCATGTTATTTCTAATCCGCAGGATATACCATAATTCCTAACTCAGGGAGCCACTTATTTAATACCGAAGGATCAAAATAACACCCAAGATCCAACCAAATACCGCCCACTTACTGGTTTTCCAGTAAGTAACTTTGTATAAATTGGTCAAATCCTGTGTAGCCCGGCGTATCTACCAACATTGTGCTCTGAACAATATCATAGAGCCTCAACAGAAAGGATGCGCTAACAAGTGCCGTATTTTAAATATAGTCAGAGGAAAAGTACAGCCCGGAGGATTCGATATGCAAAATGGCCAGAACGTCGAGGCCATGGGTGAATAAATGTCTTGGAGTAAAGCAAGCGCGGAACATTGACCATAACCAAATGAAAACAGAGTTTATACGAAGGGTAAAACAGCTGCTTAGCTCACACCTTAACAGTAGAAATTTGTTTAAGGCACTAAACACCTACGCATGTTCCGCGCTTAGCTACTCATTTGGCATTGTTAAGTGGACAAAAACGGACATAGAAAATCTTCAGCGAAAAGTAAGAATGCACCTCACAAAGGCACAAAAACACCATCCTAAAAGTGCAGTAGAAAGAACGACATTACCACGGAATTTAGGAGGAAGAGGACTTGTGGATATAGGTGAGCAATTAGACAATTTTAGACAAACAAATTGCTAACTTAAAAACTTATTTTCAGATGCAGGCTGAGACAGCTACTCTACATCGCGCTATCTGCGTAGTAGATGACAAACACCGATCAAACTGAGGGAACCAGAAATGCGCATAAACTACCTCACTAAAGACGAAAAAATGCACACCATGATGGGCAAACCTCTGACGGGCGACATCCCAATGTGGTCAGCCAAGAATATGTCGACAATATAGCGTCGAACTATTGGTTGACATCAGGAAAGATGTTCCCTAAAACGGAGGGTTCATTACTGGCCATTCAGGATCAGATTATACCAACCAGAAATTAGCTGAGATATTTCGTCAAAGATCCTCAGGTTCAAAACGATAGATGCCGATATGGATGTCAAGCTCAAGAAACCATTCAACATATTACAGGGGGCTGCCAGGCATTTGCTGCAACTGAATACAAGGAACGGCATGACTCAGTTGGAAAGATCATTCATCAAGAGATAGCTATCAAACTGGGACTTCTCCAAACGGATCATCTCCCATATTATCAATACATTCCTGAAAGTATGCTTGAGGATGGCAACTACAAGCTAGGCTGGGACTGCACTGTGCTCACAGACCAAACAGTGGCACATAATAGACCAGATCTGATAGTAGTTAATAAATTAACAATACAAACAACACTAATTGATGTGGCGATACCTAACAACAATAATCTATGTAGTAAATTTACTGAAAAGATCGCCAAGTACAGAGATCTGGGAATTCAAATACGGAGACAATGGAGAATGCAATGTACCCAGACAATACCGATCATTATGTCTGCTACTGGAGTCATTCCGAAGACCCTCTTCGAAAGCATCAAAATGCTGGGTCTGAATGAAAATCTTTATAAGACCATGCAGAAAGCTGTACTACTCGCGACGGTCAGATGTGTACGAAAATTTTTGGGAGATACACCTGCATACGAAGTCACCTAGGGCTCGATAACATGGAAAGAGTCCCACCAAAGCTCAACCCTTTTGTTACCGTAGGTATCTGGGATGAGTCAATTTTCCCCTTAGAGGGAGTGTGGGCCGTATAGCTAAATCTGGAATATAATAATAATAATAATATAATAACCTGTGGAAGTTTTTTGTCAGTTCTTCCATCAGACTCGGCCCCTGCGAATGGGGGATGCTTTCTGGGTATTCGTAGCGCCAATACCCAGAGAGAAGCAGGGATACTTGCCGTGGAAGAAAACTGACAACCGGCAGTAGGTATAAAATGCACACCCATGAGAACAGAGATTAATAATTTATGTTTAGGATCGCTGCCTGGGGATCGGCTATCGATCGGCTGCCGACAACAGCTGTATGCCGAATTTTACAGAGAGTACCCAGATATTCGATTCTTCGCGCATGTGAGCGCCAAAAAATTGATGCCTTTGAGGTGTGGTGCTGGAGAAGAATGCTGCGCATACCTTGGACAGCTCATTGGATAAACGTTTCCATTCCAAACCAACTCAATATTAAAAAAAAAAGGTTGTCCACAATATGTCCGCAACGAATTCTGCAATTTTTTGGTCACGTGGTTCGCAGGGGTGACGAGAGTTTGGAGAGATTAATTGTTGCTGGAAACGTTCCTGGGATAAGATCAAGAGGACAATCACCAACTAGATGGTCTGACCAAATAAAACATTCAACTGGAAACTCTTTCTGCGAAGCTCTTAGAGCAGCTGGAGATAGAGACCAATGGAGAAACATTGTTAGGAATATTGGAAGAAATCACTATCCTCAGTAATGGGGGAACGACAAGAGAGAGAGAGACCCAGATATTCAAGTATCGGGGCAACGACTATCAGATCAATACCGGGTAATCATAAGAAATAATCTTATCCCAGAGACTAGACGCGATACCTTCAAGAGCTAAGTCGAACGGGAGATTAACAACCAAGGGTTACTTTTAGATCAAGTCCCTAATGAAATCCCTGATGAGCATCCTGATTCTGACCTTCCCATACCAGAAACTCAACCTGATAATACACCGCAGGAAAACAACGAGTTACGTGATAGCCTAGTAAACGAAATGGCTCGCGCCGTACAAGAGTTTAATGGAACAAAGCCACTTAGCAGACCACTGCTACCAAGAATAAACTCTTGTAAGAAACTAGGTGCGCTGTTACAAATTGTGAACACTGAAGTCCTACCCAATTATGTCGTAGAAGCTCCCACGTTAGAATATTTGCATATGCTCGTCTACTGTGCAGCAACAGCAATTGCTAATGTAATGGGCATTAAGATCAGAACACGACGGGGTACTTATAACGAAAGAACTGGTAACAGAGTTGCACCCTGGGAAAAAAGACTGCTAGGGAAGATTGAATTACTGCGTAGGGATATTGGCTAAGTCACAGAACATTTATTAGGAGTACCAAGTAGAAAAGTCATTAGGAAAGCTGAAGAAATAATTCGGAGCACTGCAAGACACTCGAGATACGATCCAGAAAATAACAGTCCAACAGTGTCTGGATACATTAAAGCAAAAATTTTCTGTCTATTCAGGACCACTAAGAAGGTACAAAGTTAGTAACAACCGAAAAAGTGACAATGCACTGACGAGAAGGCGTTCTACCGAAGACTAAATTAAACCGTAAAAAATGCCGAAAAAGCCAAGAAGAACTTCATGAGGTTTTGGGGAAATCAACTTTCCACACCAGCTGCTCTTAACAACAATGCTGGCTGGATAGAAGATACGACGCACAACTGTCACCACTACGTCACCTCTACGAACCATTCACTACTAAAGAAGTCTTAAATATCATCAAAGAGCTTCATAACTGGAAATCTCCTGGACCAGACGGAGTTCAGAATTTCTGGCTGAAGAAGTTTTGGAGTATTCATGAGTGCTTATCAACATTAATTAATCATATTATTTCTAACCCGCAGGAAATACCATCATTTCTAACTCAGGGAACCACTTATTTAATACCGAAGGATCAAAATAACACACAAGATCCAGCCAAGTACCGCCCAATTACTTGTCTTCCAACTTTGTATAAATTTGTCACATCCTGTATAACCCGGCGTATCTACCAACACTGTGCTCTACACAATATCATAGAGCCTCAACAGAAAGGATGCGCTAAGGGTTCTATGGGTTGCAAAGAACAACTTATCATCGACTCAGTCATTTCTAACCAGTCATTCACCAAAAAAGGAACCTCTTTACTGCCTTTATTGACTACAAAAAGGCCTTTGATTCAGTGCGCCATGACTGGCTTACAGATATATTAAGAATATACAAAGTCGATGATAACATACAGTCGGAAAAATGAGAGAATACCCATGAACGAACATATTAAACACGCTGTATTTTCCTGTCACCGTGTCACACAAAAAATTGGCCAGCGCAAGTACATGTAATAATTATTGTTACATGTACTTGCACTGGACAATTTTCTTTGTGACACGGTGACAGGAAAATACAGCGTGTTTTATATGTTCGTTCATGGATATTCTTTCATTTTTCCGACTGTAGTGATTTTTTAAGGCATACCTATAATGACAAGTTGGAAGACTAAAATTCACCTCCAAATACCTGGTGAAAACAATATCGAAACGGAAAATATCGCAGTCAACCGGGGCCTGTTTCAAGGAGACTTGATGAGTCCATTGTGGTTCTGTTTGGCTATGAACCCCCTATCACAGCTATTAAACTCCACTGACTCAGGTTTTAGCATTAAAAAGAACAATACTGTAGTAGCGAAGCTTACTCATCTATTGTATATGGTTGATTTGGAATTAATGGCTTCTACTCGAGACAATCTAGAACAGATGCTAAAAACAGTAGAAACATTCTCTGATGATATTAATGTGCACTTTGGACTAGACAAGTTCCGCGTTTTAAATATAGTCAGAGGAAAGATACAGCCCGGTGGATTCGATATGCAAAATGGCCAGAACATCGAGGCCATGGGTGAAAACGATATATACAAATATCTTGGAGTAAAGCAAGCGCGAAAAATTGACCATAAGCAAATGAAAACTGAGATAACTATTGAGTTTGTAAAAAGGATAAAACAGCTGCTTCGTTCACAGCTTAACAGTAAAAATTTGTTTAAGGCACTAAACACCTACGCTTGTTCCGCGCTTAGCTATTCATTTGGTATTGTTAAGTGGACAAAAACAGATATGCAAAATCTTCAGGGAAAAGTACGAACACACCTCACAAAGGCACAAAAACACCATCCTAAAATTGCAGTAGAAAGAACGGCATTACCGCGGTATTTAGGAGGAAGAGGACTTATGGATATAGGTGAGCAATTAGATAAACAAATTGCAAATTTAAGAACTTATTTTCAGATGAAAGCTGAGACATCTACTCTACATCGCGCTATTTGCGCAGTAGATGACACAACACCGATCAAACTGAGGGAACCAGGAATGCGCATAAACCACCTCACTAAAGACGAAAAAATGCGCACCTGGATGGGCAAACCTCTGCACGGGCGACATCCAAATGAGGTCAGCCAAGAGACTATGTCGACAATACTGCGTCGAACTATTGGTTGACATCAGGAAAGATGTTCCCTGAAACGGAGGATTCATTACTGGCCATTCAGGATTAGGTTATACCAACCAGAAATTACCTGAAATATATCATCAAAGACCCTCAGGTTCAAAACGATTGATGCCGATATCGATGTCAAGCCCAAGAAACCATCCAACATCTTACAGGGAGCTGCCAGGTATTTGCTGCAACTGAATACAAGGAACGGCATAACGCAGTGGGAAAAAATCCTTCATCAAGAGATAACTATCAAGCTGGGACTTCTCCAAACGGACCGTCTCCCTTATTATTAATACATCCCTGAGAGTATGCTTGAGGATGGCAACTACAAGCTATACAGGGACCGCACTGTGCTCACAGACCAAACAGTGGCACATAACAGACCAGATCTCGACTAGTTAATAAATTAACAAAACAAACAACACTAATTGATGTGACGATACCTAACAACAATAATCTACGTAGTAAATTTACTGAAAAGATCGCCAAGTACAAAGATCTGGAAATTCAAATACGAAGACAACAGAGAATGCAAAGTACCCAGACGACACTTTTTATTATGTCTACTACTGGAGTCATTCCGAAGAACCTCCTCGAAAACATAAAAAAGCTGGGTCTGAATGAACACTTTTATAAGACCATGCAGACAGCCGTACTACTCGCGACGGCCAGATGTGTACGAAAATTTCTTGGAGATACCGCAGCATACCAAGTCACCTAGGGCTCGATAACACGGAAAGCGTCCCACCAGAGCTCAATCCTTTTGATACCGTAGGTATCTGGGATGAGTCAATTTCCCCCTTAGAGGGTATGTGAGCCATATCGCTAAATCTGGATACCTATCCATGATATAGTCGGTTCGCTAAACTCAGGCACAACTGGCTAGTGATTTTAGTAAGTAATTTGGCGAATTTTGATAAAATGGGCAAAAACTAATTACTAAATAGTTAATATTTACGAAATAGTAGCCAAAATTGGCAAAAAAATAACTACTAAAATCACTAGCCAGTTGTGTCTTAGTTTAGCGAACCGACTATACCTACTATTATGTCTACTACTGGAGTCATTCGGAAGAACCTCCTCGAAAGCCTAAAAAAGCTGGGTCTAAATGAACATCTTCATAAGACCATGCAGAAAGCTGCACTACTCGCAACGGCCAGATGTGTACGAAAATTTTTGGGAGATACACCTGCATACCAAGTTACCTAGGGCTCGATAACACGGAAAGAGTCCCACCAGAGCTCAATCGTTTTGATACCGAAGGTATCTGGGACGAGTCAATTTTCCCCTTAGAGGGAGTGTGAGGCGTATGACTAAATCTGGATAATAAAGGTCTTTATTAATGTTAAAAAAAAAGATACAAAAGTAACAGAAAATAAATTTGGGGCAAGATTCAGTTCGTACGTTACTTTTAACAATATATTTTTACAAATAAGCTTTAGCAGTTAACATACGTCTGCTCTTCCACCTAACCCCCAAAAATTCTGGATGATGTACAGAACAAAACTTAAAGATTCAAATTACCAATAGGTATCACTATAAAAACATAAACAACTCACTTCCGTCTTTTTGTACACTCCGTCACCACCTCCCTCCATCTCCTTCTGTCACATGCAAATTCTTTCTACCTCTCAATGTTGTTTTTCTTCAGGTCTTCGTACACACTGTCCCTGCCACTTTTTCTTGGCCTGCCTTTCCTTCGCTTTTGTATTGGTTTTCGTGAGAGTACCTAACATTTTTGGCATTCTTTCATTTCCCACTCTTTCGATGTGCCCCAAATGTCGTATTCTCTGTGCTTTGATTGTCGTGGATATCGTTGGCTCCTTGTACAGTTCTTCCAATTCTTTATTGGTCTTCTCCACTGACCTATTTTTACTCCTCCGTATATTGCCCTTTGCATTTTTCTCTCCCATATTTCTAAAAGATCTGTTTCGGACCTTTTCAGCACCCCATGTTTCACACACGTATGTTACTGTAGGTCTGATAACAGTGTTATAAATTCTGATTTTTTTTCCGGTTTTTCGTGGTACGTATTAGGATTTCATGGATTTGGACTTCATTCTCTACCAAAGTCACCGACGTGGTACAAAAATTATTAAAATTACCCACGCAAAAGACCCAGAGGCAAACCTCCTCTGAGATGGACAGACGATCTGAAACGGACTGCCGGGCCGGTAAAAATTGGCTACAAGTAGCGTACAATAAAAAACAATATACGTTGAGAGTTTACGCATTTATTTACATCATAATATCAAAATATAAGGAAAGACAGCTTAAGATTTAATTCGATTCAGGGGCCCTCATCATCAGTTGACATATTTATGTTTCTTCTTTTTAGAGTCATCGGAACTGCCTGTGGTCTATCCTGAAGCGAATTAAATGTGGCTGTCTACTAAGCAAAATAATTTGCTGCTGGAAGCATTAGCGACATCTATTCAAATAAGAGAGAAAATTCTCTTTAGGTCGGAATGCAGAATTCTTAGTAACAATCTATAATCCGAGCTTTTTACAATGTGTAAAGCAAACAGAGATGGGAATCAAAGTGAATGGAGTATTGATCAGCAACATACGATATGCTGAAAATGGTGTCTTAATTTGTAACAACATAGTGATCTTCAACAGCTTGTCATTATAATCGGAGAATACAGTAAGTGACTGGGATTAGAGATTATTACCAAAAAGACCAAATTCATGATCATCTCCAGAAACTTGGTTACACTTGAAAACTCCACCATAACACTGAATACCAAGTCCATTGAAAGAGTGAGCAAGTTTAAATATCTTGAATCTAAATTTGAAGATTGGGTATCGGACAGGGAATTAAAATGTCGCATTGAGCAAGCTCGGCAAGCTTTCGTAAAATTCAGGAAGGTGCTGACCTGTTCAGAGTTCGATCTTCAATAGATTTATTAAGTGCTACGCAGTGCCGGATTAAGAATCTTGAGGCCCCTAGGCAACCAAAGCTATGAGGCGCCTTAAGAAAAAGTTACTTTTTTATGGTTTGAGATTTTTGGTATCTCTAATAATTTTTAAGTTATTTTGAAAAAAGCATTTATGATGGTGATCGTGCAGTATTATGGGACGGGGCTGGTGAACAACCCTACGGGGGGCCTGCGGGATCCTATTGCCACCACTGATTCCTCTGACGAAGTAACGCACAACCGGTAATAGCCTGACTTACGCTAATTACACACATACACCGATTTTGGACGGTCGATTTTATATCGGCCTTCCTAATTCCTATAGTGAACCACATGTGAGAATGGGACATTACACACACGCACGACCGTCGATCACCGTTTGGCGTATGTGCAATGTCCTCTTCTCACATGTGGTTCACTATATGAATTTGGAAGGTCGATATAAAAATCGACCGTCCAAAATCGGCGTGTGTAATTAGCGTTACAGGGATTGTATATTAGGCCAGGGTAATAAGACAAAAATATACCCTGTTCGTGACACTTCAACATCCAAGGTACTAAAGCGTTTTTTCGACAGGTGATACCTATAAGAACAAATTGTAACTATATCATCCTTAGGGTCTGGCGGCCATTTTTAGTTATAAACAATTTAGTGTCAAGAAACGGCCTTTTTTCCTTTTTTTCAAATCAATAGAAAATATGGATTTTCTAATATAAACATCTTCGAGAGCATGGAAAAAGCTTTAAAATGGCGTATTACAAAGTTTGATATGCTCATTTATTGTTAATATAATTGCGAAAAAAGTCGAAATTGCAACAAATTAACAAATTAATTTCACAATAACTATTATAAAAATTAGTGTACAGCTTTAAAATTTTTGTCAAATGAGGGTTCTTTGGTGATTAATAGGTGATAAAAATTTTACAGGTGTCAAATGAAAGAGCATGAGCTAGACTTTCAAAATGGTTTAAAAACAGTGACTGAAAAATGCATTTATTAGTAATAAATAATTATGCAAAAGTATCGTCAATTTTTCCTTACAAACTTTTTGAATAACTTTTTATAATAAGTAATATTATTTATATATAATTGATAACAAATTGTAATAATATATATAATTTATTCTATAAAAAAATAAAAAGTTTATAAGGAAATATTGATGATACTTTTGCATAATTATTTATTACTAATAAATGCATTTTTTATTTACTTTTTTTAAACCAAGTTGAAAATATAGCTCATGCTCTTTCATTGTGGATTGGTTCTAGCATCATTTTTTTTCTGACATGTTATTGCAAAAAAATGCTCTCTGGGATAAACAATTTGAATAAAATTTAAACAATTTAATGAATCGCTTTGAAATTTTTGTCACATATTAAGCACAAGCACCAAAGAACCCTCATTTGAAAATAATTTCAAAGCTGTACATTCATTTTTACAATATTTATGCGAAATTATTTTTTTTGCAATTTTGACCTTTTTCGCAATTATATTAACCTTTGTAATAATCTATTAGTATATCAAACTTTGAGTATGAATTGAGTGTATCAAACTTTGTAATAATCCATTTTAAAGCTTTTTCCGTACTCTCGAAGATGTTTGTACTAAAAACCCATAAGTTTCACTGTTTTCAATTGATTTGAAAAAAAAGGAAAAATGTGGTTTTTTGACACTAAATTGTTTATAAATAAAAATGGCCGCCAGATCCTACGCAGGAAATAGTTACAATTTGCTCTTATAGGCATTACTTGTCGAAAAAACGCTTCAGTGTCCTTGCTCTTGAAGTGTCATGGAAAAAACCTTAGGTATTACCCTGGACTATATACATTTTGTTGAAAATAACTTACCTGGTTTAAATATTTTAAAGATCAAAACAAATTCTTAAATTCCAATATTATACCAAGCACAACAGATAAATACACTAAGTCAAAAATTAAGGTGTCTGGTGATCACTTAAAAGTGACCTGGCACTGCTTTAAAATGAAGAGTTATTAGCATAAAATATTAATCAATCTGATGTGCAAATTTATAAAATCAACTATTGCACCTAACTACACGATAACAATTATTCTCTTCCAAAGAACAAAAACAAACTAAGAAAAGATGACTTCGATATAAATATTAGATTGAAAGAACCATCGATGTTTAAATAAGACCACCCAACGCCAATAATATTAAGTTTTAGTATATACAATAGAATTATAAAACTTCATAGAATGTACGTGACAAATGACCAAATTCAAATAAATTTATAATGGTTGATATTACCTTACCCCATTGTAGGTACTTATATTGCTAAAATCTTGTATTTACCTGAAATGTTTTTCAACAGTTTAGGTATAAAAATATTTTAGTAGCTATTACTCAAAACAGATACAACTCGTAGAAACATATTGTTTAGATTATATTGTCAGTTGGGTAAAGGTAAAAATTTGGCAAATTTTTATATTTTAACAATTTTATAGTTTTCGTTTTGGGCCCTGCGATGGCTGCGAGGTCCCCTTTGGGGTTGAGGCCCCTAGGCAACTGCCTACTTTGCCTAATGGTTAATCCGGCACTGGTGCTACGTATGGTCGGTGCTTCTATATGGCATAGAAGGCTGGACACTCAAAACGAGGGATATAGAACAGATAAGAAGCCTTCAAAATGTGACTTTAGTGCTGTATCCTAAAGATACCATGGACGCCGAAAGTCACAAATGTAGATGTCCTTAAGACAATCAAACAAGAACGCCAACTTTTCGAAACCATCAAGAAAAGGAAAACTGAGTATCTGGGTCACATAATGAGAAACGAAAAATATCAGTTCCTTCAACAATAATCGAGGGTAAAATTGAAGGCAAGAGAGGAATAGGACGCAAGAAAATGTCCTGGCTCCGAAACATAAGGCAATGGACAGGGATTAATGGCATACAATCTCTGATATCCACTGAATAATTTGACATAAATTTATCCTCCAATATTATGACAGACGTCAGTTACCACTTACAATCTCACCAGATATAATAATGACGTCAATATAAACTCGTTACTTATTCTAGCCAATGAAATGCTCGCTGTAATAGGAATGGCATGTGGTTTTGATGAGAATATTTACCTGTCACTGTCAAAATAAAAAATAGACGAATTTTGAAATCGAGAAAAATCTTAAATCATCGCGTTAAAATTGTTATAAATTAAGTAATTATACTGTAGATATAGTTAGTTAGTGTTTGAACATTAATTTAGTAGTTAATTTAAAAGTTAAAACGGGATAATACGTTAGTAGTGAATTAGAAATACTAAGGACTTTTCTGTAAGTTTTGCCTTTATATAATCATAGTAGCAGTAGTATAGTAGAGTAGAGGCTGGCTTAGGAGATGGACACTAACTCTCCCGGCCCCCCTGACAAAGGGGGCGGGATCTATGCTTTGCTTTCATTGAACTCGCAAAATTTTTTAAATTCCATACACATGCTAGCCCCGAGACATAAAAATAACATTAATTTAATAGAAAAAGAACTCTGTGCTTTAAAAAATAAATTCCAAAACGATCAGATCATGTTAACAGAAGTTAATAACTTATCATCTAGGATTGAAAATATTAGTAGAAGAAAAGTTGAATACAAGGACACTGACTTCGGCCCATTCCTTATTATGATAGAGAGTGACAAGGGAAAAGCAGGAAATATCCATCCTATGGATATTGGGAAAGTATTTCATACAATGGGTACGACTGGAATTAAAGAAATTAGTAGAAAAGGCATGAATAGAATTGGAGTAATTTTTAACACCTCCAAACAGGCAAATATGGTACTAAATAGTACAAAAATCCTTGAGAAAGGATTTCTTGCTTATATACCTCAAAAAATGCTAACATCAAGGGGTATTATTAGAGATGTAAGTATAAATATTTCAATGGAAAACATAGTTAACGACAGTAAATTACAAAAAAACGTGAAAATTATATCGGCCAGAAGACTTAACAGAAGAGTTTTAGATAGCAGTGGGACCGTTACATACATTCCAACAGGAACTGTACAACTACTCTTTGACGTAAGAACTCCCCCTAAAGAAATAATCATATATTCAAACTTGGTAACAGTAGATCCATACATCCCTCCTGTACAGCAATGCTTCAAATGCCTAAGATTTGGGCACTCACAAAGACAGTGCAGGGGAAAAGCAAGATGCCCGAAATGTTCCGATGAACATACAGTACAAAGCTGCACATTTTCTGTACCAAAATGCCTATACTGCGATCTTGATCACCTTGCCACAAATAAAATTTGCAAAGAATTCGAAAGACAGAAAAAGATAAATGAAGTAATGATCTTCCAAGATCTCACCTTTTTTGAAGCTGCCAAGCTGTTTCCCCCAATTAAGGAAAAGCCAGAGAATTCGAGAATGTTTCAGAGGAGAAGTAGGGATTTTCCTTCTTTACTATCCAGCTCACCCAGAGCATTTACTCAAGCACTTCAAAAATCCCCATCCTCCACTCCCCATTTCCAGAGTCAAAGTCATGTGGTCCCAGTTAAAAGGAAAAATAAAGTAATTCTTAAAGACATTAGTTATGACAAAGAGGCGCATAAAGCTCTATTAAATGAGGATCTAAGCAGAAATTTACCTAGATTACCGATTTTAAACAAATTAAATGATTCACAAAAGTATACGGGATCACAAGGCCCAAGTTTTGCACTCTCATTAACAAGCAATCGTGTACATTCTCAGGATAGTGTATTTTCAAAAAACGTTGATTTAACCTCTGATAATAATATGGATTTTGCAGGTTTTGATGAGTCACATAATACATCTAATTTTAGTAAAAGTAGTGTTGACTGAATTTTCATTTATTTCTTACAGATAATATAATATATTATTTTTTATATTAAAAATAAAAAAAAAATAATAATAGTAACAAATTATATATATAGTTATGATATTTAATATTTTGCATTGGAATATTAATGGTTTCTTTAACAATAAGCAAGATCTAATGGTGTTTCTTAACGAATACGATGTTAATATCATTCTTCTAAATGAAACACATCTGAAATTTTCACAGCACTTGCATATTCCCAATTTTTACTGCTATAGGGATGATAGGATTGATGGATGGGGTGGAATAGCTGTACTTATTCATCAGTCTCTGGCAGCTGATAGGATAGACATTTCACATATTCACTTGCCTGAAAAATGGCAGGCTATCATTATCAAATTTGAAAAATTTTTTATTATAGGATCGTATAAGACACCAGATGTTCGTTTTCGTAAGGAGATCTTTAGAGAATTGGTTCAAATGTGTGATAAACCGTTTTTCTTCATAGGTGACTTGAATTGCCAACATTCTTTATGGGGTTCATCATCTAACAATCCGAACGGCAATCGTCTTGCAGATCTTTTGGAGGAGGATAACTTGTGTTTTCTCAATACGGGTGAGGCGACAAGAATCTCACCGCCTGACTCAAACAGTGTCCCTGACGTAGCTATAGCATCTCCAGGTTTGGCTGTGGACTGCCTCTGGGAAGTTTTTCCAGAGATAGGAGCAAGTGATCACTTTCCTTTTGTAGTGTGTTACGGGCAGGATAGAAATAGTCCCCAAGGAAATGACCCTCTTCAAGATCGCAGTATCTTTAATGTGAAAAAAGCCAATTGGGAACAATTCAACCAATATATTGAGTCTAACATTAACAACATCCCTAATGAGTCTTACACAGATTTTCAAAACCTAATATTAGACGCAGCAAACAGGTTCATCCCTAAGAAAAAGCGTGTTAGATTCCATAAACCACAATTACCTTGGTGGGATGAAGAGTGTTCAGTTTTAATTAAATCAAAGAGGGAGGCAGTCAAGAAGTTCAAACAGGTACCTTCTTTAGAAAACTTCATTAATTTTAAAAAAATTAGGGCACATTGTAAAAAAGAACTTAAATCCAAAAAGAAAAAATCATTTGTTGTGTTTTGTTCCACAATTTCACCTGATACTCCAATATCAGTAATGTGGAGAAAAGTGAGAAGTTTCCACAAGGCTTTCACTAAAGCCTCAGTTAGAACTCCTAGTAATTCATCGTTAGGGGAGGAAATGCTTTGTTCATTGACTCCACCTGTATTTGAGGACATTGCGTCTCACCCAGTGAAATCTAATACTATCGAGTGTGAACTCTTCACTTTAAACGAACTTTCATTGGTTTTGGTTGAACGAAAGGATACTGTGCCGGGCCAGGATGGTATAACATTTTCTATGTTGCAACATCTTCCAGAGTCAGCAATCAAGTTCCTGTTAAAATTTTTCAATTTATGTTTAAAGGAGGGAATGCATATTCCCACTCAATGGAAATCACAAACAGTGTGTTTAATTCCCAAACCCAATAAAAATATAAATTGTCTTTCGGGCTGGAGACCAATCGTTTTATCATCGTGTGTTAGTAAACTTTTAGAGAACATGATAAAAATAAGGTTAGATTGGTATGTAGAACATTTTATGATCCTATCGCCTTTCCAGACTGGCTTTCGTAAAGGTAGAGGGGTGTCTGAAAACATAATTCATCTGGTCAATGAAATCTCAATGAATATCTCAAAAAGGAAACCAGCAGCTGCTGTTATGTTAGACATTTCTTCTGCATATGATAAAGTGTCAATCATCCAATTATTGGACGCTTTGGGAGATCTCAATTTGCCATGGTTACTTATTGAATTGGTTAAACATTTATTGACTAATCGTTTGGTGTCTGTTCGTGATCCTATTTCCTTAAATCTGCTAGGACCAAGAACTACCAATGTGGGCCTTCCTCAGGGTTCCCCTTTGAGTCCAGTACTATTTAATATTGTCATCAATATAATTTCATTTTGTGTGCCAGAGGATGTTCTAATTACTCAGTATGCAGACGATGTTGCCCTCTATTGCTCCGGCAACAGCTGGGTGGATGTTGTGGAAAAATTGAATGGTACAGTAGAAAGTATTTCTAATAAACTTCATGATATGGGAATGTGTCTGTCATCTAGCAAGAGTCAAGCAATTTTTTTTGATAGAAATAGGAATAATATTCCGAATTTACTAATATCAGTGAATAACACACGTTTAGATTGGAAACAAGAAGTTTCTCATTTGGGAGTTATTCTAGATAGTTCCCTTTCTTGGAGAAGTCAAATTGAAAAGATGGCATTGAGGGCTTCCAGTGGAGTCAATATTATTCGTTGTTTGTGTCGAACTTGGTGGGGAGCACATCCTGCAACTTTACTCACTCTATATAAGGCATACATTAGATCACATCTTGACTATGGATCCATTTTTCTGGGAGGTTGTGCACGTTCTCTACTTGCAAAATTGGATAAGGTTCAGTATAGAGCTCTTAGAGTGGTGGGGGGATTTATGAGGTCTTCTCCAGTTCATATAATTTTGTCAGAGTGTGGAGAAACACCGTTAGATCTCAGAAGAATATGGCTAGCATCTAAATTCATTTTAAAAGTAGTAGCCTATGACAACCCAATATATGCCTCAATTGAGCAATTTCACAGTGTCTTTCTGGGTTACTTTAGTTTTTGGAGAAGAAAATATTTCCCACCAATACTGGCTGCTTTCCAGAATACTTTACATGAAATTCATGAGGTAGCACATAGATCCTTATTTCCTTGTCACTCCTTTCCACTTAATATTCAGATTTCTCCTATGGCTTATGAAACTGTCAATATGGGCAAAGAAGCAAATAACCAAACCAAGTTTATGGAATGGTACCTCAATAACTGGTCGGAATATAAACTTATTTTTACAGATGGATCCAAAGATAAACAAGGTAATGTAGGTATTGGGATATACCTTAACGAGAGAACACAGTTAACAGCAAGATTACCCTCCGCTAATTCAATTTGCTCAGCAGAAGTATTTGCCATTAAAAAAGCATTAGAGTTAACCCAACAGAATAATTTTACAAAGTGCCTCATCTGTAGTGATTCTAAGAGTGCTCTAGAAAAAATCACAAGATCAAGCTACAAGGCGGCAATAGACTCACAAACTCTCCAACTAAAACAAAAACTATGTGAATTTGATGAACAACATAGAGAAATTAAATTTGCATGGATTCCAAGTCACACTGGAATTATTGGGAATGATAGAGCTGACCATCTTGCGAATCTTGGAAGAAAGCTGCCCATTAGTGAAGAACCAAAGGCCTCCTTTAAAGATTTTCAAATTAAATATAAAGAAAACCTATGGATCGGTTGGGAAAATCGATTCCAACAAATAGGACAGGCAAAAGGAATTACTTATTGCTCACAAGTTACAGTTCCATATAAAAAGGCATGGTTTACAAAATTTCCCAACCTGGGGAGAGGTATAATCACACAAATGTGTCGTATGAGAAGTGGACATTGTAGTGTTCCTGTACATTTATTTAGATTGAAGGTAGTGAATTCAAACCAGTGTTTATGTGGCAGTGTAGGAACTTTACAACATGTTTTATTGGAATGTACTAGGTTCCAAAGAGAGTCCCAGTTGCTTAGAAGGGAACTAGAAGGTGATCCGACATTAACTGATGTGTTGTTTAAAAATTTAAACTCAAAGACATTAATCGCAGTGCAAAAGTTTTTAACATCAACAATGACTCGTGTGTAGCTTGCTTAAAAACTTTATGACTTTATGCTTGCTTGCAATGCATGTGCTTTGTGCTTAGTGCGGTTTTGCGTGGTAGTACTAGAACTAGACCATTAATAGTAGAACTTTAGTTATGGAACTTATAAACAATTACAAAGTTTTTTTTTTATCTCTTAATATTTCAGATTCAGGAGCTATGAGCTTAAGCCCAGATGTACCTCAGGTACGGCTCTTGAATATTCAAGTCTATATTCACGGATCCTGGCCGGATAGCCCTGGCAGCTAAGGCCATTCAAATGAAGAGAAGAAGAAGGAATGGCATGTCAAATAATCTGATTATTCCCCATATATTTTTTCAAATTTAGAATATGGCAACAAGGGGGAAGTTACGTACATTCCTTATTATTTGACTTTTCCTATATTTATTTATCTATTGATAAAATTTGATAAAACTGTCTGTACTTTATCATTATTATTTAAAATGTTAATCATTTTAGTTTTTCTTGATTTCACAAGTAGGTAACATGTTTAGATTTACAGCCAATCTATAGCGGACTGTGTGAAAATGGAGTAAAAATAGAAAAATTTGCAATTAAAAGGTAAGAAACAAACTTTTTATGTATTTTTTAATACAAACGTAGCTGTCGTTTTCTGATTCGAGGCCGCTTATTAGAATACCGGTTATATGAATATCCCGGTATAAGGAATATAAATTTGAGGTCCAAAAACGTTTCCACTAGCCATCAATGATCGGTTATTAGAATATTCCAGTTATAGGAATACTTTTGTATGGCTCGAGGATATTCCAATAACTGGGTTTGACTGTATTAGTTTTGTGACTAAATATTTTAGCATTTTTTTCCCTTTTTATCACCAAAGTCATGATAATTATAATATATCTGAATAGTTATACTTCGTTTTAAATTTCGATTTTCTGTATATTAGCAATTAATGGCTGGTTAGGTTATCAATTTAAGTTTAGGTAAAGAACAGTGGTACTAGTTTTAGGCAATGAATTATATTTCAATATCATTTCCCAACGCAATAGTTTTAGATTGTTAAATAATATAAACAGGGAGGGGCAAAAATTATGGAATAACTTCATATTTTTAGAGAACATGTAACTTTTGAGACAAATCCCGAAACAAGCCTATTTTTATTTTTAAATTATGACTTTTGTTTGACATAATTATATATCATACTAGTGACGTTATCCATCTGAGCGTGATGACGTAATCGATGATTTCTTTAATAAAAATAGAGTTATGCTAGATCGTTTGAAAGGTAATTTAATTTTCTATTCATCGATGTGAATATTAACATAGTATTTATTTCTACAAAGTAACGAAAAAATATTTTATTTTTGAATTAGTTTGAATTTGAATATGTTTAATAAATTATATTTATTATTGTATATACTATATGTTATATAATTAAAATTATATAATATTTTTAAAAAAATTATCGAATAACAGCAAACACGACCCTCAATGGGGTAGGGCGGGAGCAATTTTGGAATCTTAAATTCACTTGAGTCCACTGTCCAGGGTTCTTTACCCGGGAGTCATTAATACGAGTCGAGATAAAACACATACTTTTTATCTAGCATCATTCTCTTTCACGCATGAAACTAACAGCTTGTCCACATGAGGGCGGTTTGCCAACGTCGACGTCACGGCTTACCTGAAAACCAAACCGCCGCGGTTCAAATTACCAAGGAACAAATGGAATCGTACAAAATATGCAACCGATCCGTCGTCAAACCGCGACGGTTGTAAGTTACTATTTAGTAAAGAAATGGGACCTCTCATGTATACGATACTAACGTCGGCTAACCGCGGCGTCAGCCGCCCTCATATAGACAAGCCCTAAAGATAAAACAGCGACTGCCAGTTATTAAGTAAAAACACATGTTATTTTTATTAACTCTCTAGTCTCAGTATATTGAAAAGAGATAGGTATAAAAAACGACGCTTAGGAATGTTTTCAGATTTTCAGTATATTGACATTTCTGGTTTGTTTACTTTTGTGGCTGTCAGTCTATTGAATTTTTTGCTGGTTTGTTGTCGAATTCTTGCATTTTGAAGTTTTTTTATATTACACAAACAGTTTATTTCACAACTAATTTTATATTGGAGTTTGAAATTTTATGGTAAATGTATTTTATTTTGTTATAGTATGGTATAACTAGATCCAAACCCAGACATCCAAAGTGAAAGTTATCCTCCAACACCAAATTGTTCTATATGGTCAACATAATGTTCAGAAAAAAGTCACACCATTTTGAGCGTCGGGTTTGGGGATAGAGGGGGGCGAAGTCGGTAAATTCGTAGTTTTTTAAGTTTTTCGTCAATATTTCTAAAACTATGCGGTTTAGCATGAACAACCTTCTATACAAAAATGTTCTACATTAAATTTGAAACAAAAAAGGCCCTATGCATAATGCTTCTAAAATGAACGGTTCCAAAGTTACGGAGGTAGTATATTATAATTGGTTCAGAAAAGGCCTAACCCAGACATTAAAAGTAAAAGTTTTCCTTTAACACCAAATTGTTCTATATGGTCCAGATATTGTTCAGTAAAAAGTTACACCATTTTGAGAGTCCGGTTTGGGGGGGGGGAGATGGGGGAAAATCGGTAAATTAGTAGTTTTTTTTATGTTTTTCGTCAATATTTCTAAAAATGTGCTTTAGCGTAAACAATGTTTTATACAAAAATGTTCTACATCAAATTTAAAACAAAAAAGTTCCTATACATAATTGTTATAAAATCAACGATTCCAGAGTTACGGAGGGTGAAAAGTGGAGGTTTTCGATACTTTTTATATATCTTGGGAAATTTATAATAGTTTTACTGATTGAAAGAAATTTTCTTTAACAGGATTTACTATTTCAGTGGCCGATGGTATGTTAGTGATAAGCCCTTGAAGAAACGTCAACCTCACCACCCAAAATCATTATCAATTGCCCAAAAAATATAAAAAGTATCGAAAACCTCCACATTTCACCCTCCGTAACTCTGGAACCGTTGATTTTATAACAATTATGAATAGGACCATTTTTGTTTTAAAGTTTATGTAGAACGTTTTTATATTGAACATTGTTTACGCTTAAACATAGTTTTAGAAATTTTGACGAAAAACGTAAAGAAACTACTAATTTACCGACTTCTCCCCTATCTCCCCCCCAAACCGGACGCTCAAAATGGTGTAACTTTTTACTGAACAATATGTGGACCATAAAGAACAATTTGGTGTTGGAGGAAAACTTGTATTTTGGATGTCTGGGTTAGGCCTTTTTTTGGACCAATTATAATATACTACCTCCATAACTTTGAAACCGTTCATTTTAGAAGGATTTTGTATAGGACCTTTTTTATTTCAAATTTAATGTACAACATTTTTGTATAAAAGGTTGTTCATGCTGAACCTCATAGTTTTAGAAATATTGACGAAAAACTTAAAAAACTACGAATTTACCGACTTCTCCCCCCTCTCCCCCCCAAACCCGACGCTCAAAAAGGTGTGACTTTTTTCTGAACAATATATGACCACATAGAACAATTTGGTGTTGGAGAATAACTTTCACTTTGGATGTCTGGGTTATGTCATTTTTTGAATCAATTCTATCATACTGTTAAGGAAGTTTTATTAAGGAAATGACAAAAAGAAAATATCTTATTAAATTTTTTTATAAATTGTTTATTTATTAACCATAGGCGTAACCAGGGGGTGGTTTTGGGGGTTATAGCCCCCTTTTGGATGTACTTTGAGCTCTATACGCTTAACACCATTATTATTCCAAACCCCCAGAGACCTTCAAGTAGATGTAAGCCCCCCCTTAGGAGTATCCTGGTTACACCTCTGTTATTAACCACTAATGGTATTAAAAGAATGTATTAAGCTACTTAAAATGTAGCTGTAATTCTGCAATCAAAATTGTAAAGCAAAACTTACATTTGACATTTTATTTATTTGATAACGTCAAATTTTAACCCGTGATCGGAGCAGTAGCTATATTTACTGTCACTTGCTGTTGCGTTTAGTAAAATTCCTACTTATTTCGTATGCTTTAAATGATGACTCACGGGTAAAGGACCCTGGACTCAATTGTAGAAACCTCCATTTTTTACTGCAAATTTGCATTCCTCATGAACAATAAGTAACATTTATTTGACAATCATTGGTAGATGGCGATAATTGTTAAAAAATATTTTATGACACCCTATAAAAATAATGAAAATGGTTTAATATCTCGACCACAGATCCGACAGAAACCAGATCCGACACAGATCTTCAAAACTATATGGTGGCGAAAAAGGAAGCGAAAGTAGTAGTAGCAAAAGCCAAAGCAGAAGCGTAGTCAAACCTATACGATCAACTTGATACCAGGGAAGGCGAAACGAAGATATATAAAATAGCCAAACAGAGAGCAAATAAAGCAAAAGATTTTAATCAGATTAGATGTATCCGAGATGAAAATAATAAAATACTAGTTCACGAAAGGGATGTCAAAAAGAGATAGAGAAAGTACTTTGACAGCTTATTAAATGAAGAATTTGACAGACAGACTGTAGAGTCAACGGAGACAGTAGCAGCAATGGTCACCAAAGAAACAAACGAGGAAGTGGCTCAAGCGCTTCAAAAAATAAAGAAAGGAAAAGCGGTAAGACCAGATGATATTCCTGGGGAAGTATGGAGAGCATTGGGAGAGACAGGAACAAGGTGGCTAGCAGGTCTATTTAATAGAATTATGGAAGTTGGACAAATGCCAGACGAATGGAGAAGCAGTATACTAGTACCTGTTTACAAAAACAAGGGAGATATACAATGTACAAACTACAGGGCTATAAAACTGCTTAGCCACACCATGAAAATATGGGAAAGAGTAATTGATAGACATATACGTGAAGAGACCGAAATATCCGAGAATCAATTTGGCTTTATGCAGGGCAGATCAACAACAGATGCAATTTTCATTATAAGGCAGTTGATGGAAAAATACAGGAGTAAAGAAACAAACGCTCATATGGTATTCATTGATCTTGAGAAAGCATATGATAGAGTTCCTCGCGAGATTCTGTGGTGGGCACTCAATAAGAAAGGAGTCCCTGGTGAATATGTAAAGATTGTGAGGGATATGTATGAGGGAGTAACGACTAGTGTTAGGACAGGTGTGGGAGAGACTGATAAATTTCATGTGAAAGTAGGATTGCACCAAGGCTCTGTGCTTAGTCCGTATTTATTCTCATTAGTTTTGGACCAGATCACAGCGAAACTACAGGGTAACATTCCATGGTGCTTAATGTATGCTGATGATGTCGTGTTAGTAGGAAATAGTGAAAGAGACTTAGAACAAAAACTGGAACAGTGGAGGCAAGCTCTGGAGGAAAAATGTTTAAAACTTAGTAGGACAAAAACAGAGTATTTGGAATGTTCATTTAAAGATGGAGTTACTACAAATAAAATGGTACCTTTGGATGGTGAACTGATTGTAAAAAGCAATAGTTTTAAGTAACTGGGATCGGTATTACAGAGTAATGGAGAAATAGATGGAGATGCATGCAGTAGAATGAGAGCTGGATGGATGAAGTGAAAAGAAGCGAGTGGTGTGTTGTGTGACAGAAAAATTCCAATGAAGCTAGGGAAAATTCTATAAAACAGACATAAGACCGGCTATGATGTACGGAACTGAATGTTGCTTAGATGGATGAGTGGAGTGACAAAGAAGGATAAAATTAGAAATGAGTATATTAGGGGAAGTCTAGGTGTGGCACCAATTAATGCCAAAATGAGAGAGCATAGGTTAAGACGGTTTGGTCATGTTCATCGTCGAGACGTTAATCACCCTGTACGAAGAATAGCTGAAGTGCAGATCCCTGGAAGGAGTAGGAGAGGAAGGCCAAAGAAGACCTGGGGGAGACGATAAGGCAGGACATGTTGGTAAAGGGGATTGACATTGATATTACTCAAGATAGAATTGTGTGGAGAAATGCAATTAGGGAAGCCGACCCCGCATAGAAATAAGGCAAAGAGAATGATGATGGTTTAATATCTCGAGAATTACACTTCTAAATAAAAAGCCAAAAAGCAGGTGTTGATTATTTTATCTGAATTGTTATAAATAAAGAAAATAATTTGCTTACAAGCTGAATAGGGTAGTCAATTGAGTTTTTACTTACGAAAAAAATCAAATAAGATAGAGAAAAATCAATCAAGAAATATTTAATAAACAACATATTATCAAAAGTTCTACCCAAGAAGTGTGTGCTTCATTTTTTATTAAACAAATGAACTGCGAGATTAGTTTTTTTTAATACCTACAAAAATATAAATCTTAGAAAAAAACGGTCTTGACCATTGCAAAAGTCAGAAAATTTTACACAAAAAACATTCTATAAACATTTTTCTAAAATCGAATCTGTAGCTTCTATATTTTTTATTTATGACGCCAAAGTCACCCTTCTTACAAACATTGGCACACTGTATATACAAACAAAAAAAAAAAACAAAATAAAAAAAAAAACAAAAAAAAAACAAAAAAAAAACAAAAAAATCACAAAGAAGGCCTAAACCTCCGCGAGGATGAATCGGGTTTAGGTCTTAGCGCGAAAGAAAAAAAAAAAAAGTTAATATCAATTAGTGGTTTAGTATAAGTATTTAGTAATAGTGTTTTATTAGTATGTATTTTTAATGTAATGTATGTAATATATGTTTGTGATTATTAAAATATAATGTATGTCAGTTAAAATTAGGAAATTGTGTCTATGAAAATAAAAAAAAAAAAAAAAAATTTGAGCTGGCCAATTGGTTCAAACCAAGGTCATAAATCTAAACACACACACACACACTGTATATAGGCCTGTATCCCGCGTACCAAAAAAAGTTGATTAATAGCAAGATGAAAATTTGTTAATAGCTTAACGGTGTCTAGTCGCAAGTTTGATGTATGGGAACACTGGAACAGGGTAAGTTTTAATTGTGGAACGGGTTAAAAATTTGAAACGTCAGACTACGAAAACGTCCTATTTATTTTGTCGGACAGATCTTCCAATTGATTTGTTACTCTTTCATTAAACTTTCATGCAAAAATCAGACTGCTATTTATCACCTGTCATAATTCCTGTCATTTGACATATTCTACGTGTCCCACGTATTAAAATGCACAGTTGGTGAAAAATACTAGTCTGATTTTTGCACGAAAGTTTAATTAAAGGGTAACAAATCAATTGGAAGTTCTGTCCGACAAAATACATGTGACGTTTTCATAGTATGACGTTCCAAATTTTTAACCTGTTCCACAATTAAAACTTCTCCTGTTCCAGTGTTCCCATACATCTAAGTTTGTCCGACTAGACACCGTTAAGATATTAACAAGTTTCTTCTTCTTCTTTAAGTTCCATGTTCTATCGACGGTTGGAAATCATCATGGAAATGCGGACCTTGTTGACTGCCGCTCTAAATAGCTCTGCACTACTGCATTCGAACCATTCCCGTAAGTTCTTAAGCCAGGATGTTTTTCGTCTTCCCACATTTCTCTTTCCTCGGATTTTGCCTTGCATAATAAGTTGTAATAATGAATATTTTGCCGTCTCATCACATGTCCCAAGTACTCAAGTTTTCGTCTTTTGATAGTTATTATTATTTCCGGTTTATTTCCTATCCTTCTAGTTGCACGTTTGATATTCTGTGAATCCATGATATTCGTAGGATTCTTCTGTAACACCAAAATTAAAAGGCGGCCAACTTATTCAAATGGACTTGTTTAAATGTTCACGATTCCAAGCCACAAAGAAGAGTAGAGAACACGTAACAACGAAGCATCTTTAGGCGTAGTTCTAACCTTATATCGCGACAATAAAGGTGATACGTGTCTTAATTTCTTTGGTTTGGTCTACATTTGATGTTATCCATGTTCATAAGTACAAATTTGTAGTTATCCACACTTTAAATTACAGTATCTTCAATAGTCAATTGGATGTTTACGTATGCTGATTTAGTCATGATCATGCATTCAGTTTTCATCTTCAAATTCATCTTCAGTCCGTACTCGTGACAGCGTTCAGTATGACATTTCATTACGTTCTGTAAATCATTGTTGTTACCCGTTATTATTACGTCTGCAAAACGGAAGTTGCTGAAACTCCATTGATAGATGGTATATCTGCTACAGATCAAGTTGATTCTCAGTTAGAGTTGACTATTATTCCTAGTTCGAGTCAACTCCAACTAAAACGAGCAGTAAAAGTTGATTTGAAAAATTTAATTCAACTTTTACTAGTTTGAGTTGACTATTCCTGGATCGATTCAGTAAATGTTGACTATACGAGTATAATCTCACGTGCTTTTTTGATGGCTGTGCGTCTCTTTGTTTTGACCGTTGCAACTACTACTTATCATGATTTGAACATATAGGCCAGGAAATGAAGCTGAAAAATGGAAAAACCTCGCAATATTTTCGTCCAGCATCGATTTGTACAAAAAATTTGGAATTAGGCTCATTTTACCCTCTAGTACAGTCATGGGCAAAGTACGGCCCGCGGGCCAACTGCGGCCCGCGAAAGTATTTGATCCGACATGAATAGTAGGTATATGGGGTCCCCTTTCGAAACCAGAATCCTAATCGCGATGTTGTATTTTTACATTATAGTCCATTCTTTCACGGTTTTTGCTCTAAATTTTAAAGAACCGCTTGGATTGACATGGAATTTGGCATACGTATAGCTTACATGTCAAAGAGAAAAAGTGATATTGTGCCGATGTGTGCTTTTGCCCTGGGGGTGACTCTCACCCCCTCTAGGGGGTGAAAAAATATATGTCCAAAATAAGTCCGGAAATGGGTAAACTGACTAATTTTAAGTAACTTTTGTTCTATAGAGCTTTTTCGCCAAGTCAACACTTTTCGAGTTATTTGCGAGTGAATATGTTCATTTTTCAACAAAATAACCACATTTTTAGACGGTTTTTCGCAAATAACTCAAAAAGTAAGTATTTTGTCGAAAAAAATATTCTTAGCAAAAATATAGCCTATAAAAAAGTAAAAAAAATGGTGTACACGTTAGGTCTCTGGATCTCGTATAACCAGAGTTATAGTCAATGAAAAATATATTCATATTCACCAAATTTCAAATAGAATATTTCGACGTGAAATATCCAAAAAATTAAGCACTTTTTGGGAAAAACCCATTTAAACTTTTTTAAAGTATTTAAAGAAAGCTTTATTTCTGTTTTTACAAAAAGTTTCTAGCATTAAATTTGAGCAAGTTACGCTCAAAACAAAGTTGGTCCCTTTTGTTTTTGCAAAAAAAATCGGGAAGACCACCCCCTAATTAGCAACTTAAATGAAATTAATCGCTACCGCTCCACAAATTATTTTACTTATGTTGTGTTTATATGATCTGTAAGTTTCATCGATTAAAAGTACTTATTTTTGAAAAAAATTGGTTTCAAAATAAAATTTTTAAAAATTAAAATTTTGAAAAATGTGCTTTTTTTCAAAATATCTTAAAAATTGTTAGAGATACCAAAAATCTCGAAAAACAAGAAATGTCAGATTTGCTTTTCTGAATATCATGTATTTTTTTGTTTTTCTGTTAGACAAAAATTGATTGAGATTTGGTGTTTCTAAATTTGCATACATTCGTGATCAGTGACTCGTTCAACCCCTTTTAACTACAGCCCTTTCAATAATAAGGACTTTGAACCGATGAAACTTACAGATCATATAAACAATATATACACGAGTCAAGAAACTTGTGAAGTCGTAACGATTAAGTTAATTTAAGATACTAATTAGGGGGTGATTTTCTCGATTTTTTTACCAAAACCAAAGGGGACTAACTTTATTTTGAGCGTAACTTGTTTAATTTTGATGCTAGAATTTTTTTTATAAAGCAAAACTGAAGCTTTTTTTAAACACTTTAAATAAGTTGTAATGAGTTTTTCCCGAAATTTGCTTCATTTTTGGTTATTTCACGTTAAAGTGTTCCTTTTTGAATTTGACGAATATGAACCTATTTTTCATTAGTTATAACTCTGCTTCTACTAGGTGTAGAGACGTGATATATACACCATTTTTTAAAATTTTTTACAGGATATATTTTTGCTAAGAATGTTTTTTGGACAAAATACTTAGTACTTGAGTTATTTTCGAAAAACCGTCTAAAAGCGTGGTTATTTTGTTGAAAAAATTAACATATTCACTGCCAAATAACTCGAAAAGTATTGACTTAGTGAAAAAACTCTATAGAACAAAAGTCACTTAAAATTAGCCAGTTTATCCATTTCCTGACTTTGTTTGGACGAATATTTTTTCACCCCCAAGAAAGGGTGAAAACCACCCCCAGGGCAAAAGCACATATCAGCACAATATCACTTTTTTTCTTTGACTTTTTAGCTATGTGTATGCCAAATTACATGTCAATCCAAGCTAATCTTTAAAATTTAGAGGTTTATTAGGACTATTATATGATCCACCTGGAAATCCTTTTAAAACTGCAATACTTAGTTATTACCCATTAGTCCATTCTTTCACGGTTTTTGCTCTAAATTTTAAAGAACCGCTTGGATTGACATGAAATTTGGCATACGCATAGCTTACATGTCAAAGAAAAAAAGTGATATTGTACCGATGTGTGCTTTTCCCCTGGCGGTGACTTTCACCCCCTATTGGGAGTGAAAAAAGATAAATCCAAAAGAAGTCCCGAAATGGAGAAACTGACTAATTTTAAGTAACTTTGGTTTTATAGAGCTTTTTCGCCAAGTCAACACTTTTTGAGTTATTTGCGAGTGAATATGTTCATTTTTCAACAAAATAACTCCATTTTTAGACGGTTTTTCGCAAATAACTCACAATACAAATAAGTATTTTGTCGAAAAAAACGTTCTAAGTTAAAATATAGCCTGTAAAAAGTAAAAAAAATGATGTCCGCGTTAGGTCTCTGGACCTCGTAAAACCAGAGTTATAGCCAATGAAAAATATATTCATATTCACCAAATTTCAAATAGAATACTTCGAAGTGAAATATCCAAAAAATTAAGCACTTCTTGGGGAAAACCCATTTTAACTTTTTTAAAGTGTTTTAAGAAAGCTTTATTTCTGATTTTATAAAAAGTTTCTAGCTTTAAATTTAAGAAAGTTATGCTCAAAATAAAGTTGGTCCCTTTTGTTTTGGGAAAAAAAATCGCAAAGACCACCCCCTAATTAGCAACTTAAATGAAATTTATCGTTACCGCTCCACAAATTATTTTACTTATGTTGTGTTTATATGATCTTATATATCTGTAAGTTTCATCTATTCAAAGTGCTTATTTTGGAAAAAATTTGGTTCTAAAATAAATTTTTAAAAAAATTTAAGTTTGAAAAATATGCTTTTTATCGAAATAACTTAAAAATTGTTAGAGATACCAAAAATCTCGAAAAACAAAAAAAGTCAGCTTTGCTTTTTTGAATATCATATATATTTTTGTTTTTCTGTTAGACAAAAATTGATTAAGATTTGGTGTTTCTAAATTTGCATACATTCGTGATCAGTGACTCGTTCAACCCCTTTTAACTACAGCCCTTTCAAAAATAAGGACTTTGAACCGATGAAACTTACATATCATATAAACAATACACACACGAGTCAAGAAACTTGTGAAGTCGTAACGAACGTGAAGTTCATTTGAGATACTATTTAGGGGGTGATTTTCCCGATTTTTTTACCAAAAGAAAAGGGACTAACTTTATTTTGAGCGTAACTTGTTTACTTTTGATGCTATAAATTTTTTTTATAAAACAAAAATGAAGCTTTTTTTACACACTTTAAATAAGTTGAAATGAGTTTTCCCCGAAATTTGCTTAATTTTTGGTTATTTCACGTTAAATTATTCCATTTGGAATTTGACGAATATGAACATATTTTTAATTAGCTATAACTCTGCTTGTACTAGGTATAGAAACGTGAAATATACACCATTTTTTTAATTTTTTACAGGCTATATTTTTGCTAGGAATGTTTTTTGACAAAATATTTACTATTTGAGTTATTTCCAAAAAATCGTCTAAAAGCGTGATTATTTTGTTGAAAATATGAACATATTCACTGACAAATAACTCGAAAAGTATTGACTTAGTGAAAACACTCTATAGAACAAAAGTTACTTAAAATTAGTCAGTTTATCAATTTCTGGACTTATTTTGGACGAATACTTTTTCACCCCCAAGAGGGGGTGAAAAGGACCCCCAGGGCAAAAGCACATATCGGTACAATATCAGTTTTTTTCTTTGGCTTGTTAGCTATGTGTATGCCAAATTTCATATCAATCCAAGCGGTCCTTTAAAATTTAGAGGTTTTGCAATATTGTACCGTTAAAAAATGTACTACATGTATGTTATGTGATTTTAGTACCATGTATGTTATGTGATTTTAAACCTAATAAGTACGATTCGATCTCAGAGCTTGGTACACCGAAAATTCCAAGAATTTCTGATTGAAGTCGACACAGATTATTCTGAATTTCTTTACAACACGAAAGTAAGATGGTTAAGTTGTGTTGTGGATCTGCATTTGAACGGATTTGGAATTTAAAAGAGGAAATACAAGAATAAAACAGACAAATGGTTTGAATTTTACCATTTCCTGGAACACGGTAATAAAAAATTGCAAGGAAAGAACCAATTTATAGATTAGACTTGAGGTTGTCTGATATCATTTAAAACTCAGCTGTTTCTGTGGCATAACTGCATAGCGAAGAACGATTTAACTCACTTTTCGCGTTTAAAATCCATATCACCAGTGAGTGAGAGCAAACTAAAAGAATTCAGTTAGATATAAAAAAAACTTCACACAAAATTTAATTCAATCATCGCTAGATGTTTTCTCGATACAGTTTAATGTAGATCCTGAAAATGTATCTGCAGAATTGCAGTTGAAAATTATTGAAATGAATTTCAGTACCCATTTAAAGCAATTGATCGTGAATTCCACAAATCTAGATTTTTATAGAGCACTGCCGAAAGCTGAGTTCCCAAAGATGATTTCTTACTCCCAGAAAATTGTGGCGATTTTTGCGTAGTCTGGTCTGGTGTATGCGAACAATGTTTTCGACCATGAAATCGTGGGAAAACTCAATCAGAAACCGATTGACTAATGAATACCTTTTCGCACTGCTGAAAGTTGCTTCATCACATCTGGAACCTGCTTTCGAAAATATTATGGAAAAATTTAAGAATAAATTGAAAAAATAATTAATTAGAAGGATGTAATTGTATATTAAAACATAGTTTTTAAGTCCAAACAACTTTTCATAGTAACAATTTTTGATATTCTGGAATATACAGGTACTTTACTCTTTAACGAAATTCATATTTTTGACATACCTCGTATAAAATTGATCAAATAGGATATCTGATGGTTGAGTTTTAGATTTTAGACTATGCAGAGGATTTTATGAAGAATAACTTATTTTCGTAAAATTGATAATAAAAAAATTCCCATATGGTTCCTAGCTACGCAGACATCCTGAATAAGAGCTTCTGTATAAGAATTTTCAAATTGTAATACCATAATCGGATTCAGCATAATCAAAAACAAAATAGAAACATATTTGATCAAAGTAAAATGATGAATTCAACGATATTTTTAAAATTATTTACATAAATCAATTGTTATGGTTTAAACAATTAATAAACAATTAGCGGCAAAATCTGTGAGTAGAACTCTTTACTTCAAACTTCAATATGTATGTAAATTAACAAAAAAAGTTTTAGAAAAATAAAAGCTTGTTTGAATTTTGTGCGTTCGGACGACCATAGCGGCTGACTGTCAGCAGAAATCGGCTGAGTGGTTGGATGCAGCCGTGATAGGGAAAGCTTAGTAAATCTCTCAGCGGCTGACTTCTAGCGGTGACGTCTGACAGCTACTGCTGGCTCAGCTGTCCAGCCGCTGTGGCCGTCCGAACGCACCCAATGTCTGTTTTCGTTCTATATTGACTCCCCTATAATGGAAAAACGGCAAGAGAGAGAGAAAGAGAGAGAAAGAGAGAGAAAGAGAGAGAGAGAGAGAGAGAGAGAGAGAGAGAGAGAGAGAGAGAGAGAGTTAAATTAGTAATAAATATCGGTTTATTGCAATTTTGCATAGCCAATCTACTTGTACATGTTTTAACTTAATATGATAAAATTATAAACCACGACACGGCGCCCCTGGCGCAATCACATGACTAAAGCACAGTAACTTGCGTCTAGGCAGCATACCTACAAATCAGGCGATTCAGTATCGATATCAAATTCAGATCGATACAATCGAATTGAATTTAGTAGCTCGGAGTGCTGGTTATGTCATCGGGAAAACAAAAAACCTTAGACAAGGCAAAAAACAATAACATAACCTAAATTAAATTAATGGTAGTAATTGTAATTGTGACATAAATAAATGGAAGAACTAACATTATTTAAATTAGTTGCAACACATTAGATTATGCATTTTAGATAAAAATGCATTGCCTAAAAAGCAGTGAAATTTCTTCCAACAGGTATTCAGTTGTCTCTTATAATCTATTTGTATCTAATGTTTTTAAACTTGTAGGATTTTAGATTGAGGTAGAATGAAAATATGAAAACACTAAGTAAATTTGTGCACTAATAACTGGAGAAAGGAAAAATGCAAGTGCATATTCTATGATAACTAGAGAGCGGAATATATGCAAAGTGCATATAGATGCATATATTGCATATTTTCAGACAACGAACACAACATTGCATATTTAAGCTAAACACGATTTATTTTGCATATTTTAAAAATAAATTATATAAAAGTTTAAAATTTTCCTCTCTTAGTTGGAATTTTATAACTTCGATATGAACGAGCTCGTTATTTATCTATCTATCGCTCATTATTATCTATCTGGACTTTCCCATTACTACCTGAATTTAACAATTATGGGTGTTCCCAGAAAAATATTATTTTATTAGCGTAGCAAGTCGTAGGTACCTACCAGCTTTTAAGGGTCTAATATTTATTTTGTCAGTTTCCGGCCAACATTTGTTTAAAGTAAACGTTGTATCGTATTTAGTGTTTTTGAAGTGATTGGTATATATTAAATTTAAATATGTCTACCATTCAAATAAGGGCTTGATTAAGTGTTTTCCCGAGTTAAAGCTAAGTGGAGACAAAGTATTTTGCAAGGCCTGTTCCAAAATCGTAAGATACATTCATTTTCACATATCATTTTTTAAATGAGGAACTGACAAACAAAAGCATCATGTCCCACAAAAGAAATTTTTCTGGAAAGAGTGTTTTTATTCGACAAATTCGCTTTTACTTCTATAAAGACGGACATAGAGAGAAGCATCAAAATACAAAAATCCATCAAATTGTAGACAATTCCGCTTTTGTTCTTCAGCTTCTCGTATGAAAATTGATTTCTTTTTGGTGCTTGAATAGTTTTTTTCTTTTACAGATTTTCTGTGAGAAGAAGTTTCAAGTCGACCAACATTCAAAAACTGCTACTCATAAGTTGAAGCTAAAAAAGATTGCATTAGGACCCGTTCAGCAGTCCATTCATACATCTCTTCAAAATGTTCAAGATCAAGATGAATCAGAAAAAGAAAAACGTTTGTTTAATCAAGACCTGTGTAAAGCTTTGTTGGAGCAAACATTCCGTTAAAAAAATTACAAAATATACATTTTAGGCAATTTTTGCAAAAATACTGTAACTTCAATATTCCTAACGAGGCAACGCTAAGAAAGGGCAATGTGAATGCATTGTATGATTTTGCCAACAGAAATAAAAAGTGAACATTTTTTAATATTTTTATCAGATGCCGCTCCGTATATGGTAAAAGTAGGACAAAATTTGAAAATATTTTACTCAAATATTCACACGTCACTTGTCTTTTACATGGCATAAACAGAGTAGCAGAAGTTCTTAGAGGTGAATTTGATTTAGTCAATAAATTAATTTCAAACGTTAAAAAAGTATTTTTGAAAGCACCTTTACGTGTGCAAATGTATAAAGAAAAATTATCAGGTGTAAACTTGCCTCCAGAGCCCGTAATTACAACATGGGGAACATGGATCAAAGCAGCAATTTTCTACGCAAATCATTTTGATGCCATAAAAGACGTTGTGTTAGATATTCAAAATGACTTGCAGTGTGTAACTGAAAGTCAAGAGCTTTTAAGTAACGTACAAATTGCTAAAGACCTTATGTTCATAAAAGTTAATTTTAGTTTTTTACCAGATCTAATAAAGTCATTGTCATTAGAACAAAGGAATTTACAATTAAGTGATTCGGTTAATCTTGTTACACTTTTTCTGCTCATTGTCAAAAAATTCCCGGAAATACAGGGATTACAATTAGAAATAAATTAAAAAATGTTTTAGAAAAAAATGAGGGCTTCGATTGTTTGAGGAAAGATGTACGTATTTTTGAAGGCAACTTTTCTGAAGATCTTACGACTTGGCAAATTAGTTTACTGCTTATAATATAACATCAGTAGATGTAGAACAAACTTTTTCTGTGTCCAAACACGTTTTTAGTGATAGAAGGCAAAAGTTGCTAGTTGAAAATTTTGAAAAATATTTGATTATAAATTCATACTATAATTTAGATTCTTAATTTAATTATAATATCAGTTTTTGTGTGTCATTTCATTTGTTTTTATGTGAAAAATAAATATGTATTAAACATAAATGTAGGTTGAATTTTTTAAACATAAATGTTTATATTTAATATATTGTTTTATTTTTGAGTATTTTTAATATGCATTTGCATATTTAGACAAATTTAGAAAAAATACCTGCATATTTGTAGTAAAAGTAATGCATATATATGCGCATATTTTTTAATGTTGTGTTGCATATATTCCGCTCTCTAATGATAACCTACTTTAAAAAATCTACCAAGTACACTTTTATTACAAAAAGATTCCATAATATTAATTTTAGGGCTCTTATTGTACATTATAGTCCAGTTATTAGATCAGATTTGTATACCTAGTTCCTTCCATTCACCATTTCAGTAACTGTTTTGAAAAACATGAATTTAACTGTATTTTAACAAATAAAATTAGGCTTAATATTACTGACCACATTATCAAAATTGAGCATAATGGTGTTTTAAACATTGTCAGTTAATGATATTTTTTCATTTGTAAATTAGTCTTATTTTGTGTTTACGACTGTATTAAATAAATACCAAATTTTCATTTGTTTTTCATTATATTAATTTTTTATTTTTTATTATCTTTATTATTTATATTAAATCTACGAAAGTTGATTTAAATGTTTACTGTAATAATAATTATTTTAAGTAATTTATTTTAGTACAGGATTTAATAAAAAGTAAAACAAAAATAAAATTAATCTCAGCTTTATTAACATAAAAACAAAATACTGTTAACAGAGTCACAGTATAAAGAGGGAACCTCTATATACTGTGACAGAGTCATATTAATCACTTATTAGTGAGGGTATAACAATTTAAAAGGGAATAATATATAGCAGTGTATAGAAATGAAATATCTGAGTGATTTCGAAAAAGCATACGATATGGCACATGGGAAGATTGTTTGGTACACATTGAGTGAGTACAACTAGTGATGCAGTAAGTATAAGTGTGTAAGAATTAAAAAAATTCCTTGGTAAATAGAATTGAATCAAGTATAGTCAAAATGACACATCATACATGCAAATAAACACATGATGGCTTATTCACAGCATTCTCATAAAAAAATAGAATGCTACAAAAAACATCTTTAAGAAAAATAAAAAAGGTTTATTTAAAAAGTAACTGTTTTCTAGGAAAATTACAATAAAACTATAGAAATTGAATTAACATATCAGGTAGTTATTATAAGAATTTTCAAAATACCATTTATGAAATTAAAATAAGATGCATCATATTTTTGAGAGAGAACAGTATACCTATACATATGGTTAAGATACTGTTTACTTGGTTTAATACATAGATTTATTCATTAATCTAAGGTTTAATAGAGATAAAATAAGTATGATACCTATCGAGCTACATCATCAAGGAATACAGGCAGGTATACAGCGGATCACTTCCTAGTAAAACTTCCATTAACCGAAATAATTGGGAGGTAGGCTGTTTCCAATAACAAGAATTTCGGTTAAAAATAACATTGTTTTTTGTATTCTTCTTGTATCAAATTACATAATATTCTTGGTCAAAGTTGGTATTAAAAAAATACTATGTAGGTATTAAAAATGAGGTCATTTCGTAATGTGTTGTATATTTAATTGCGTTCCTTAGTTGTATGAAAACAGTGTTGGTGATGATGACAAATTAACATCGAATTGTTTGCGTTTTGTGATAAAAATTTACATTTTATTGACGAATTTATTGAAACTGTCAGCCGTTTCGGTTAACAGAGGTTTTACTGTACTTCTTTGTGTTGATCTAGAAAAGGCATAGGGCACTGTTCCTCTTATAAAACTTAAAATGACTCAACAAATAATTATACACACATATACAGTATGTCCCTGTAAGTTGTATCCATATGGAAAACTTTTTTATTATTAATTTTACGAAAAAAAGTTATTCTTCATAAAAAGCTCTGCATGGTCCCAAACCTAAGCATGATTCAACCATCAGTTATCAAATTTTATGAATATTATACGAGGTATGTCAAAAAGTTTGAATTTCACTCAAGACTAAAGTAGCTTTATTTTTCACAATATTGAAAATTGCTATTATGAAAAGTTGTTTGGAATTAAAAACTATATTCTAATATGCAATTACATCCTTCTAATTGAAAATTTTTTTTTTGAAAAATTATGGATAACTAACATTATTTTCAGTAATTTTAATTCTAATGTCTCTTTTATTATTAATTTTACGAAAAAAGTGATTCTTGATAAAAAGTTCTGCATGGTCTAAAATACTCTAAAACCTAAAATACAACCATCTTATGTCAATTTTATACGAGGTATGTAAAAAAAGATAAATTTAGATCAAAAGTAAAGTACCTTTATAGTTCAAAATATTTCAATTAGAAGGATGTAATTACATCCTGAAACATGGTTTTTAATTCTTAATAACTTTTCACAATAATAATTTTCGATATTGTGAAAAATAAATATTCTTGAGCCAAATTCATATTTTTTGACATACCTTGTATAAAATTGATAAAATGTGACATAAGATGGTTGTATTTTAGGTCTCAGACCATGCAGAACTTTTTATTAAGAATCACTTTTTATCGTAAAGTTAATACTAAAAGAGTTATCAGAATTGAAATAACTGAAAATAATGCTAGTTAGCAAAGAAAGCAAAAGATTTTAATCAGATTAGATGTATCCGAGATGAAAATAATAAAATACTAGTTCACGAAAGGGATGTCAAAAAGAGATGGAGAAAGTACTTTGACAGCTTATTAAATGAAGAATTTGACAGACAGCCTGTAGAGTCAACGGAGACAGTAGCAGCAATGGTCACCAAAATAACCAACAAGGAAGTGGCTCAAGCGCTTCAAAAAATAAAGAAAGGAAAAGCGGTAGGACCAGATGATATTCCTGGGGAAGTATGGAGAGCATTGGGAGAGACAGGAACAAGGTGGCTAGCAGGTCTATTTAATAGAATTATGGAAGTTGGACAAATGCCAGACGAATGGAGAAGCAGTATACTGGTACCTGTTTACAAAAACAAGGGAGATATACAACAATGTACAAACTACAGGGCTATAAAACTGCTTAGCCACACCATGAAAATATGGGAAAGAGTAATTGATAGACGGATACGTGAAGAAACCGAAATATCCGAGAATCAATTTGGCTTTATGCAGGGTAGATCAACAACAGATGCAATTTTCATTATAAGGCAGTTGATGGAAAAATACAGGAGTAAAGAAACAAACGCTCATATGGTATTCATTGATCTTGAGAAAGCATATGATAGAGTTCCTCGAGAGATTCTGTGGTGGGCACTCAATAAGAAAGGAGTCCCTGGTGAATATGTAAAGATTGTGAGGGATATGTATGAGGGAGTAACGACTAGTGTTAGGACAGGTGTGGGAGAGACTGATAAATTTCATGTGAAAGTAGGATTGCATCAAGGTTCTGTGCTTAGTCCGTATTTATTCTCATTAGTTTTGGACCAGATAACAGCGAAAATACAGGGTAACATTCCATGGTGCTTAATGTATGCTGATGATGTCGTGTTAGTAGGAAATAGTGAAAGAGACTTAGAACAAAAACTGGAACAGTGGAGACAAGCTCTGGAGGAAAAAGGTTTAAAACTTAGTAGGACAAAAACAGAGTATTTGGAATGTTCATTTAAAGATGGAGCTACTACAAATAAAATGGTATCTTTGGATGGTGAAATGATTGTAAAAAGCAATAGTTTTAAGTACCTAGGATCGGTATTACAGAGTAATGGAGAAATAGATGGAGATACATGCAGTAGAATTAGGGCTGGATGGATGAAGTGGAAAGAAGCGAGTGGTGTGTTGTGTGACAGAAAAATTCCAATGAAGCTGAAGGGAAAATTCTATAAAACAGCCATAAGACCAGCTATGATGTACGGAACTGAATGTTGGGCAGTGAAAAAGAAAGAGGAACAGCGAATGCATGTGGCGGAAATGAGAATGCTTAGATGGATGAGTGGAGTGACAAAGAAGGATAAAATTAGAAATGAGTATATTAGGGGAAGTCTAGGTGTGGCACCAATTGATGCCAAAATGAGAGAGCATAGGTTAAGATGGTTTGGTCATGTTCAACGTCGAGACGTTAACCACCCAATACTAAGAATAGCTGAAGTGCAGATTCCTGGAAGGAGTAGGAGAGGAAGACCAAAGAAGAGCTGGGGGGAGACGATAAGGCAGGACATGTTGGTAAAGGGGATTAACATTGATATGGCCCAAGATAGAATTGTGTGGAGAAATGCAATTAGGGAAGCCGACCCCGCATAGGGATAAGGCAAAGAGAATGATGATCCATAATTTTTCAAAAAAAAAAAATTTCAATTAGAAGGATGTAATTGCATATTAGAATATAGTTTTTAATTCCAAACAACTTTTCATAATAACAATTTTCAATATTGTGAACAATAAAGCTATTTTACTCTTGAGTGAAATTCAAACTTTTTGACATACCTCGTATAATATTCATAAAATTTTATATCTGATGGTTAAATCTTGGTTTTTGGACCATGCAGAGCTTTTGATGAAGAATAACTTTTTTTCGTAAAATTAATAATAAAAAAGTTTTCCATATGGATACAACTTACAGGGACATACTGTATATAATAAATGTTTGAAATTCCATACTTCCTATTTTTATTATTTTATTTTGAATATCCTTATCAATTCACATTTATTGTGTATAAGTCAAATTATTGCTTCTTCGGAACATACTTCTTGCAACATTTTTGCCATCATATCTCTCCTCTTCGCTATTATAACTATATGACCAGAAGAGGACACTGTTTGTTAGGCTTTTCATCTTATTGCAGTTTGATAGTGAATATCCCTATTTGACCCATTCATGGTTTGGCTACTTTTCCCATACATGCTTTTCATCGATTCTCGTTTGTTTCGAGCTCCTGTCATATGTTGTACAATCTGTGGTAGGGGAGCAAAGTATGCTAAATGTGCAGTCACTCGAGCGCTTTGGGGACCTATTGGGTTGTGAAGAGTAGGTCCTAAAACCAAAAAAAGTTGAGTAAAGTTTTCCATTTTAGTGGGCGCTTGCCATTTTTTAATTTAATTTTCCATTTCCAACAATCGTTTTTTCCGATTATAACGCCATCTGTCCATAATTCGAAAAAATGTTTCGAATAAAAGTTACGTATTTTTACGTAAGGAATCCAAATCTGCAATAAAAAATGAGAGCTCCTATTTAAGATTTTAAAGTAACCCCCCACCACACATCAATGGGGGGTCGTGTTTAGTACCATTCGATAGATTTTTCAAAAATATTGAATAAGTGTATTTTACAGTTTTTCGATCTGATGTTCATTTCGCGAAATATCGCGGGATTCGTATTTAAAATATTAAATTTACCCCCCACCCCTCTCCGTGGGAAGTCGTGTTTGGTATCATTCGATAGATTTTTAAAAAATATTGGGCACATATTTTTTAGTTTTTCGATCTGTCATTCATTTCGCGAAATATTCGTTTTTTTCTTGTGAAACTTTGGGACTCACCCATTTCCTTACGCCCCGCTCAAATCGTCAGATTTTTGAGATATACACTCTTTTGCATATACTTAACTTACCTTATCTTAATCTGACAATTTCGAGTTTTTTTAAGGATAGATTTTTTTTTTCGGGCCCCCCTTAACGAACTCCCCTGTGTTAAGAGCCAATATATGGTAGAGGTACATCTGCATGGTACCAGGTTTCTCCCATATGCTAATCTGACGCGCTCGAGTAACTGCAAAAATCCCCGCTTGGGCTCCCCTACCATGTATATAGTCGGTTCGACAAAACTGGCTAGTGATTTTAGTAGGTAATTTTGCCAATTCGGCAAAATTGGCAAAAAATAATAATTATTAAATAGTTAATAACTAAGTACTAGTTAGTAATTTTCCCAATTTTGGCAAAATTTGCAAAAAACAAAAAAATTACCTACTAAAATCACTAGCCAGTTGTGTCTGAGTTTAACAAACCGTAAAATATATGAATTATACAGTGATGAGCACGCTAATAACTGGCAAAATAACGCAAAATATTGAAGACATAATCCATTGTGAAGCAAAAAAAGATGAAACTAGTGGAGGTGGAAATTATCGTTATAAACGTATAAATTAACATTACATTACATAGTTTCAAACCTTTTGACGTATCAGAGGTGTATGACAACTGTTACTGTGACAGTAGAATTTTATAAAATACTCCTGTCACAGATGTCTAAAGGTGAGAAACTATGAAATGTAATGTAATGTCCATTAATCACGTGAGGCTCGAAAGTGGGCGAGGAGGGGTTAAAAAAAAATTACGAAATGTCACAATACACGTGATATAGGTGGTCTTAAACCTCTCCATGTATCACCAAGGGGGAGGGGGGGTTAAAAAATGCCAAAAAAACATCACGTGATTAATGGACGACCCCTTACTTATTTATATGTCTATAACGATAATTTCCACCTCCACTAGTTTGATCTCTTTTTGTTTCACAATGTATTATGTTTTTCATCTTTTGCGGTTATTAGTGTGCTCATCACTGTAGGTATACAGATATACAGTGCGTCCATAAAGTAACGCATAAATTCGTTATATCGTAAACCGGCGACTTTACGGAAAAATCCCGAAATAGGTCGATTTTTATTTTTAAATTACGATTTTTTGGCATATATATCATGCTAATGACGTCATCCATCTGGGCGTGATAACGTAATCGATGATTTTTTTAAATGGGAACAGGGGTCATGTGACAGCTCATTTGAAAGGGTGTTCAATTCTCTATCAAATAATATAAACATTAATATAATTATTTATACAGGGTGTTCAAAAAACATTTTTTTAATTAAAATAAGTGAAACAAAAAGAAGAAAATATGTAATTTATTTTAATTCAAATTGCATTTTACTACTGTCAATAAAGGGAAAAAAATTTTATTTGACAAACAAACATTGATTTTCGTTTAAACGAAATGTTCAAACTGCCAAGAGACAGGTGGGTGGCAGCTTTAACATTGAATTTAAGCGAAAAACAATATTTATTTGTCAAATAAACATTTATTTCCTGTTTTCTGATAACAGTAAAACGTATTTTGAATTAAATAAATTACATACATTCTTCTTTTTGTCTCAAATATTTTAATAAAAAAAGGGTTTTTGAACACCTTGTAAAAATACATATGTTAATGTTTATATTAGTGAATAGAGAATTGAATACCCTTTCAAATGAGCTATCACATGACCCCTATTCTCATTTAAAAAAACATCGATTACGTCATCATGCCCAGATGGATGACGTCACTGGTATGATATATATGCCAAAAAATCGGAATTTAAAAATAAAAATCGACCTGTTTCGGGATTTTTCCTTAATATCGCCAGTTTACGAAATAATGAATTTATGCGTTACTTTATGGACGCACTGTATAGTCCGTCCGCTATAACTTTTCGCATGCGGTACGATTCATTTTCAATCAAATTAAGTCAAAACAGAAAGTGAAACATACGGCGATGTTTGTAGTATATAGTATACAGTATACAAAATGTATGTACACATCGACGTTCGTTTCAATTTGTGTTTTGACTTAATTTGATTGAAAATGAATCGTACCCCATGGGAAAAGTTATAGCGGACGGACTATATGTAAGTATACATGAATATTATACAACATATGACAGAGGCTCGAAACAAATGAGAGTCGATTAAAAGCCCTATTTGGTAATCATATGATTTTTCCACTACTTGTTTTGTTCTGTGTATTGCATCTTTTTTTATATAATAGTTGATTGCACTTTATAGGACATATTGAGAAGAGCTACCTCTAGAATTGTTACATTCTCTGGTATTGCCTTACTTGTGTATCAGTTTGTGACATGTTTTTTTGTCTTCATATTTGCATATTATTCTTTGCTATAATATCTTTACCTTTGCTTTGTTGCATCATGATTTCATTAATAATTTCATCTCTGGCGGGATCGTCTATTTCCACATTATTGGTCCACATCTTCTATTTTTTCTTGTTTAATAGTAGTTTTTGAAATTATTCCTCTGACATAATATTAAACTGACATTATATTTTACTTCTTCAATAACTCTTCCTTCTTTATTTTTAATGTCTTCTTTTTATTTTTAATGCGACTTGTGTATAGTTTACAACTGATGTTTTGTTCTTTGGTTTTTTGATAGAACATTTTGAGTTGTTAGTTTAACAGTTAAAATTAAGTTAATGATAGTTACTATTATTATTTTTGGTTTCAATTACTTTTTTCATCAAGTTTCTCTTACTACCGCTTTGTATTCTTTTGCAACAAGTTGGGCACTCCATATCCATATTAAAAAAAATGAATTATGTTATCATTTATGACATAGATAAATAAACACAAGTAAATACATAAATAAAAAAATAATTATTGTATTTACTGACTGAAAAAAAAAAGGTTACATAGGTTTAGGTTAGATCTAAAAGAGTAAATAAATAATATTAAATACGATTCGATTGTTGATACTTTTCGATGTGATCGAAAAATCTAATTTGTATGAATCGATACCGATCTGCCTGATTTGTTGGTATGCTGTCTAGACGCTAGTAAGCACAGTATAGGAGGAATTTAAGCCCAGTATAGATGTTATAGTCAAAGCCCGAATTTCAGGCACTCCTAGGTTTGACTAGGCAATCCTCAGGTCTGACTGACGGTCTTAGTCAAAGCCCGAAATAAATTACAGTTTCGGCCTTTGACTAGTCAAACCTAGGAGATACTAAGTTGGTCAGGCAAAGGTCGAAGTTTAATTTTATGAAATCGGGGTTTGACTAGTCAAACCCCGATCAGCTATTAAAATGTCGTAATTTGTTAGATTTGGGTTATAAAACGTCATTTTTTAATTTTAATGTTTATTATTTTGTTTTAAAAATTGTATTGTTTTTAAAATAAAAAGAATGTGTGTGTACTTTGTACGCACGTAAGAAGTTATACTTCTATTATATGATATCAACGAAATAAAGATAAAGATACTTAAAAGTTTATTTGTATTTTATTTTATTAATAAACTAATTTTGATATTACCACTTTCAAAAAATTTTTATTAAAACAACATCAAAAATTAAAAAAAAAGGATAACAATCGTCCGTGTCAGGATTTGAACCCGGGACCTTCGCGTTATGTAGTCGAATGCTCTACCAATAACCCATCAGGGTTTTGTTTTTAGGGCTTCTGGGACGTAATTATAAACGACGGTGATAAATAGATCAAGTGAAGTATTAAATATAAAAATGTTTAAAATACTTATTATCTAAGATACTCCCAAGGAAGACAAATCCAAAGACACAAAAATTATAATAAATATATTTACTAAAAACACTAATATATTATTTTCAAACCTTAGTTGCTCTGATACATACATAACTTGGATCATTTATGCCCGGTTGCACCAACAGATCTTAAGCTTAAGTCGAGAATATCATAAGAATTAATATAATATAATTATAATATATTACAATAAGAATACCATAGTATAATAATAGATATAATTGATAATAAGGTAAGAATCTAAAATTATGGTGCAACGTAAGTGATACTCAAGGAGGCCCTATCTACCTATAAGTAGAGCTTAGCTAAGCTGGAGCTTAAGATCTGTTGGTACAACCAGGCATTAGCAACTAACAACATACTGTCGGTGTGCGCATGCGCCAGGGAATGTAAAAATTCACCCTCGTGCCTAAAGAAATATAACTTCAAAAAAATTGTGTTTATTCTCACATGTTAAGGTATTATGGCATTTAGAGTGGCACTTATTATTACAGTAGCATTTTGCCTGGTCTTGCAAATTTAGAATCTTTTGTACTAATTTATCTTAGAGACAGCTTAACATCTGGAACATCCTCTAAATTAAGAAAATTTTCTTTGCATTTCTTGAAAAAAGTATGATTTTATCTTGTTTGATACCCAAAATATTTCGAGCATCTCCTTTGGTTCTATCAAAGCTGGGGATATGTATTGTTACAGTTTTTCCGATCGAAATTGGTGGACATTTTTTTCACTTAATTGTTTCATAGCATTAGCCTGGGCATGAAGACCTTCAATCGTCTTTCCTTTATCTATTTTAATTTTTCTGTCTGTGCACAACGCATGCATGTAACTTTTCTTTGGTTTGACCATATACTTGGTCAAACCAAATTACGTGGAAATAATAATCAAACTCCGTTCACTCAACTCAGACACATTTTGACAGATTCAGAGTAGGAAACGTACAACACAAAATTTCCTACCTCACAATATTAACAGCTCAAATAAAATTTCATTAAAAAAAGAAGGTTATTGGAAATATTGGGAGTGTATACTAAATTCTTACAATTCTGTGGTATCTACTTTTAATTTAATATAATGTTAAATAATTTTCTCATTTGTTATGGTGTAAATAAATTCTAATTATTTAAAAAACTGTAACAATACCTATCCCCAGCTTTGATAGAGCCGAAGGAGATGCTCGAAATATTTTGGGTAACATACAAGATAAAACAACTGACGGTTTATATAGAGTTGGTACGAAATACGGAACAATAAACACACTTTTTTCAAGAAATCAAATAAGAGAATGCAAAGAGAATTTTCTTAATTTTGAAGATGTTCCAGACGTTAAATTGTCTCTTAGAGAAATTAGTACAAAGGATTCTAAATTTGGAGGAAAAGGCTTTATAAAATGCTAATGCAATAAGAAATGCTCTTCAAAATTATGTAAGTGTAAAATGTTTAACGCATTGTGCAACTCTAAATGCCATAATGCCTCGACATGTGAGAATACACAAAATTTTTTTATTTTAATTACGACAATTTAAGAATAGTAAACATTAAAATTAAAAAATGACGTTTTATTAAACCTAATCTAACAAATTACGACATTTCAATAGCTGATCGGGGTTTGACTAGTCAAACCCCGTTTTCATAAAACTAAATTTCGACCTTTGCCTGACCAACTTAGTCTCTCCTAGGATTGACTAGTCAAAGGCCGAAACTGTAATTTATTTCGGGCTTTGACTAAGACCGTCAGTCAGACCTGAGGATTGCCTAGTCAAACCTAGGAGTGCCTGAAATTCGGGCTTTGACTATAACATAGACATTGATTTATAACTACACATGGGTAGTTTATAATCAATGGTATTTTTCCTTCATTTTAAAGTCTCCATTTAAAAACAAGTCTCCATTTTATTGGCTTTAAAGTAGGGGGACCGGGGCAAAACGAGGCTCTGGGCAGAACGGGAAATGCATCGGTGTGTATAACTTATAGTCGTCATAATATCGGCAATAGTGCCATTCGAACGAACGTGGTTTGACTCACTTTAGTCATTAGAAAGAAACTTCTAGTCACGTAGTGTACTCCTTTACAGACATAAAATCCGTTTTCTTTTGATTTGTTAAAAATTTTTGTGATATTTATAGAAGTATAAGGTGAGTAAGCAAGTTTTATCAGGTTTTTATATATCTTGTACGTTTAGTAAAAGTTATATAAACGTTACATAAAGTTACATAAACGTTATATAAAGTTACGTTTCAGTAAAACTGAAACTAATAAAAAAATAAAAGAAAACTAAAGAAGAAAACGAGATGGACACTGACTCATCAGAAGATGATGAAGATTGTGGTTGCATCTACTGTGGATACTTATATTTGCAGTCAACTGAAGGATGGGTAGTGTGTAGTGTCTGCCATGGATGGGCTCATAATTCCTGCGCAGGTTTTGAGGATGAAGACGAAGGTGCTCATATTTATGGACTTTGCCAGCCTGACTAAAATACATTCCCATCTTGCCCCGTAGCATTTTCCGTTTTGCCCCGGTTACGGGGCAAAATGGGAATTTCGCACTGATAAGTTAAGTTCTTTATAACCAAATAACTAAACAATATTAATTATAAATAACATAGGTTATATGAAATTTAATAGCAAGTGATCCTATCTGACTTTGTTATTTTTGAATACACAGTTTAGTTTTCTTTCAATGATTGTTTTTCTTTCTTAAGTATCCCGTTCTGCCCCGGTCTCCCCTAAATGTCGGTTTTTGTACTTTTGATCTATAAAACAATCCATATTAATTTTTTTTATAAAACATCAAATGTCTTGTTTTAGAATTTAAAGTTCTTATTCATATTTTTAATTTTTGTAAAATATTTATGTTTTCAGGTGATGGATTCGGGAAAAGCACAAAATCTCAGCGACGGCGAACGCTATGTGATAGCTTTACATACACTTTTTGCTTTATCTGCAATCACAAGCTACAAAAAGTGGAAAATATTAAATGAAGTTAAATCCGCGGGAAAATTTGATGATCTCGTATTTGAATCAAATAAAAAGTGTATGTTGTTACAAGCAAAAGTTCACAGTGGTCAAACGTGCACAAAACATTTTATGGCAATCAAAGGTGATTTCAGTATTGCAAAGTATTTTCTGTCTTATGTAACTGCAAAGAAATATTTTAAAATAACAAGCAACTCCTTAATACTATGTACTGCTGCTAAGCTGAATGTGGCTGATATTATGGATGAATTTGGTCCCAAGACAAAAAATTTAGCTGATGAAAACTTACAGAAAATATTTGGTACGGAGACAAAAAAGTACAAAATTAAAAATGAAGAAGAAATGGTTGACAAGCTTCTAAGCACGATAGAAAAATTTCAAAATAATATTAGTAATAAGGAAACCGAAAAAGACAAAAAAGAATGGAAGGAATTGGATATCAATAGAGAAGACATAAAATCATTCATATGTTTTTTTGTTGTTGTTAAAATTAAACTCACGAGCATCAAATCGTTAATTAAAAGCAAATTAAGCGAGCTCAATGACTATCTGAAGTTTAAACCTTCATATTACGAATATGTAAAACATCATGTAGAAGAGTGGTCTTATTCACCAATTAACAAGTCTGTGCCTATGACAGAAGACTATTTAATGTTTATTATCTATGGTGAAAATAATCGACTTTTTCTTCATAAGTTTGTTAATTCTAAACTTAAGTTCAAAGAAGCAAATTTATATAAATTTGATTCAAATATTATTTGTGTTCAAACGCATGATAATATCACTATGCATTTACTAAAAATTTTCCGGAGCATTGAAAATGCAAACGGGTCATATTTACCTATAGAAGAAAACACATTATGCTTGATGCAAAAAATAGAAAATACATTTCATAAAATGAAATATACAATGGAATATAAAGTTGTATGTGATATGATAGACACATTTAGATGTGACAAAATTAAATACTTAGTTGTTTCGTTTCTATCAATGGATGAAGATAAATCATTAGAATTATATGAGAAAATATGTACGATTACTAAGGAAGATCCAACTAAAAAAGTATTTATAGTCATTAAAGAACATCAGTTGCAAAATAGTGAAATATCAGTTAAAATAATTAAGGATAAAATATATTTCAGTTCGCTAGAAAATGAAACAAAAGAACACATATTTGACAAAGAAATTCACTTTCAAGGAGAAATTGTCACATTAAGAAAGTTAATTACTAAAAAGGAAAGTATTGACTCTGAACTTGAGTTCAGAGTTCAGATTAATGAAATTGAGATAGATGAGAGTCTTAAAGAAATAATATTTAGCGAAGATAATTACTCGATTGGTTCTCAAGCCCAATCAAAACCTGAGGAATTATATGTTAAAAGAAAGCTGATCTTCAATGCTAATTCACTAAATTTACAGAAAAGCATAAATAATGTTGAAAGAACTATAACAATACTGACTGACTCTGACTCTGACTCATACGATCATATAAGGACAGATGTATTTCGGGAAAAGGAGTTTTTCGAAAAAATACATAAAAATATAGTTGTTGTTACAGGTCCGCCTGGTGCAGGCAAAACAACTTTATTGAAACAAATAGTATCACTCAAAAAAACCCAAGACAAAGGAGACAAAAAAGACAAAAAAGATAAAGATAAAGAAGATTCCAAATTGACATGGATAATTAACGTTGATTTAAAAAAGTCTAAACAATTTTTCCAGAAGGATAGCGAGAAAACCCTGTGTAATCTATTATATCACAATGAAAATATAACTCATTATTTCGAAGAAAAACTTATGGAGTCAATGGATAAAATGTTAATTATAGACGGCCTTGACGAGAACTGTCCGGAAGATATCAAAGAAATACAAAACGTATTAGCAGATCATAATGCCCTTCAGGCCTTGAATATTTCCATGGTTATTATGGGCGCCAGAGAATACGATTTCATCTTAAAAGAAATAATAGATTTACATAGTTGTGAGATAGTTAGACTCCTTCCATTTTCACGTAGAGATGGAGAATTTTTCCTCAAAGAATATCTTAAAATTAATATTAAAAATGCTTTATTTAAAAAGGTAAAGAATTTTGCTATTGAATTTTCACAATCGATTTCTTCAACGCCATTATCGCTAAAAATGATTTCTAAAATAATAAAAAATAGCATACGTAAAGGTGACTCTATGGAATCTTTATCAAAGGTTTTTAATCGTTTTTCTAACCGATATTATTTTTATAATTGTTATTTAGAAGCGATCAAAGACGAATTTGCACAAGGTGACAATATCTACCGTCAAGCGTTTGACAGGTATATAGACTCGTTAAAAAATTTAGCGGCTAATAATTCGTTTTATCATCGCAAAATTTTAAGTTTGCTCAATGTTGATGCTAGTCTTGAAATTAACAAAGATGTTTTAAATGTTGGCTTATTAAAGGACTCATATTACTCGTATAATAAAGGTTATGCATTTGTTCATAAAAGTTTTGAGGAATATTTTGCAGCAGAATTGCTATGGGATTACCTATATAAAAAGAGACATAACCACGATTTATTACTCGAAGTGCTTAATGAAGTGTTTCTATCCTATACATATAGGGGTGTTTCGGATTTTTTTGAACAAATTTTGGAGGTTAATCAAAATAAAAAAGTATCTGAAATATCTATGGAATACAATTCGGCACTTACTAAGGTGTATTGGAAACAAGATATATCACGGTTATATGGGACATACTTTTTTACTGTTAAATTAGTTTTTGATAATTATACTAATTTTTACGATATTTTAAAATCAGACAATTGGAAAATAATAGAAATATCTTTAAACAGCGAACGCAATCGCCAATCTTTCGCCAATTTTTTTGTAGAAACGGGGGCAAAGGTCAATAAAGTCAATGAAATCGGTTTTATTATTCTAAAGCTGCTGTTATATTATAACAGTTGGTGCTTTAAACACGTCTACGGGAACATGTCGTACTACAATTTCGGTTACAGCGACATGTCCGACGACGACTTCGAGTCCCACTCAGCTAATTCTTGTATACACAACCACGAATATGCGATGGATTTTCTAAAAATTTTAACTAGAAAATACAATATAGATTTAAACTTTTTTGATGAGGATGGAAATACAATCGGTCACTACGCAGCTCGCTCTAAATCACTTAATGCTATAAAATATCTTAAAGAGCAAGGGGCAAATCTAAGCATTTCTAACAGAAAAAAACTAACACTTGTTCATATAGCTGCTCAATCTGGTGATTTGGAAGTCCTACGATATTTAGTAGAAGATTGTAAATTGGATGTTAACGTTTCTGATGTTGATGGGAATTTTGCGGTTCATATGATAGATATAAGAGATTGTAATGTTAAGATTTTAAAGTATCTAAAAGTAAAAGGGGCAAATCTAAGCATTTCCAACAAGGATAAACGTACACTTATTCATGAAGCTGCTCGAAATGGCGCATTCGAAGTCATACGATATTTAGTAGAAGATTGTAAAATGGATGTTAACGTTTCTGATGTTGATGGGAATTCACCCGTTTATTTAGTAAAAACCTTAGATAGTAATATTAAGATTTTAAAGTATTTTAAAGAAAAAGGGGCAAATCTAAGCCTTTCCAACATGTATAAACGTACACTTATTCATGATGCTGCTCGAAATGGCGCATTCGAAGTCATACGATATTTAGTAGAAGATTGTAAAATGGATGTTAACGTTTCTGATATTGATGGGAATTTACCGGTTCATATGATAAAAATGAGAGATGATAATGTTAAGATTTTTAAGTATCTTAAAGAAAAAGGGACAAATCTAAGCATTTCGAACAAGAAAAAACGTACACTTGTTCATATAGCTGCTCGACAGGGTGCATTCGAAGTCCTACGATATTTAGTAGAAGATTGTAAAATGGATGTTAACGTTCCTGATGTGGATGGAAATTTACCGGCTCATATGGCAGCTGAATTTGGTAAGGTTGAGATTTTAAAGTATCTTAATAAAAAAGGGGCAAATCTAAGCATTTTTAACAATCAAAAACAGACACTTGTTCATAAAGCTGCTCAATCCGGTGTATTGGAAGTCCTACAATATCTAGTAGAAGATTGTAAACTGGATGTTAACGTTTCTGATATTGATGGGAACTTACCGGTTCATATGATGTATGTGACAGATTATGATATCAAATTTTTAAAGTATCTTAAAGAAAAAGGTGCAAATCTATGCATTTCCAACAATCAAAAACAAACACTTGTTCATAAAGCTGTTAAATCTGGTGGTTTGAAAGTCCTACGATATCTAGTAGAAGATTGTAAACTGGATGTCAACGTTTCTGATGTTGATGGAAATTTACCGGCTCATAGGGCAGCTGAACTTGGTTACGTTGAGACTTTAAAGTATCTTAAAGATAAAGGGGCAAATCTAAGCATTTCCAACAATCAAAATCAAACACTTGTTCATAAAGCTGTGGAATCTGGTGGTTTGAAAGTCCTACGATATCTAGTAGAAGATTGTAAACTGGATGTCAACGTTTCCGATGTTGATGGAAATTTACCGGCTCATAAGGCAGCGGAACTTGGTTACGTTGAGACTTTAAAGTATCTTAAAGGTAAAGGGGCAAATCTAAGCATTTCCAACAATCAGAAACAGACACTTGTTTATAAAGCTACTCAATCTGGTGATTTGGAAGTCCTAAAATATCTAGTAGAAGATTGTAAAATGGATGTTAACGTTTCTGATGTTAATGGAAATTTACCAGTTCATATGGCAGTTGAATTTAGTGACGTCGAGATTTTAAAGTATCTTAAAGAAAAAGGGGCAAACCTAAGCGTTTCAAACAATCAAAAACATACACTTGTTCATAAAGCTGCTCAATCTGGTTATTTGGAAGTCCTACAATATTTAGTAGAGGATTGTAAAATGGATGTGAACGTTTCTGATGTTGATGGGAATTTACCGGTTCATATGGTGTATATGGGAGATTATAATGTTAAGATTTTAAAGTATCTTAAAGATCAAGGGGCATTTCTATACATGTCCAAGAAAACACGACATACATTTTTTCATAAAGCTGCTCAATCTGGTAAATTCGAATTCCTACAATACTTAGAAGAACATTGTCCAATGTATGTTGACGTTTTTGATGATAATGGTAATTTACCGGTTCGTGTCATAAATTTTAATGTTAAGATTTTAAAGTATCTTAAAGATAAAGGGGCACATCTATGCATTTCCAATAATCATAAACATACACTTATTCATAAAGCTGCTCAATCTGGTGATTTGGAAGTCCTACAGTATCTAGTAGAAGAATGTAAAATGAATGTTAACGTTTCTGATGTGGATGGGAATTTACCGGCTCATTTGGCAGCATCTCGGAATAAAGTTGAGATTTTAAAGTATCTTAAAATAATTGGAAATGATTTAAATCAATGTAGCCATCAAGGAGCGACTTTAGTGGACATTGCAGTAGCAGCTGGTGCAGTTAATGTTCTAAATTTTCTTAAAAATGAATGTAAATTTTCTGTAAATTTAGACTTATAATCCAAGGAAATAAGCAAGAATTAGACCATGTTCGGGACATTCAAATATCCAGGCAGCTAACTACTTTTTTTAGTTATTTTAGACCTATAGAAAGAAAACCTACCTATTTCCTGCCTAGAGTTCGACTCCCTTTTTAATTATTAACAATTTAGTGCAAAAATCCTAATTTTTTAGATTTTTTTGCACCCCATTAAAATCTAAATAGTTGAGATAAAACTACAAAATGTAATTTTTTACATTTACAATCAGGACATGAGTCGAAAATCAAATTACAGCCTGGAGAACAAACTTCTGATTTATAAATGCATTTTAAAACCAGTATGGCTATATGCAGCACAAATATGGGCAACAGCAAGTAACACCATTATTCAAAAATTTCAACCATTCCACTCAAAAGTATTGCGCCAAAGTATATAAAATGTATAATAATATGTCTGAATTGCCGATATAAATGAGTCAGATTGAATTAAATTATTAGAAGAATGTTTTACTAAGCAACAACGAATTTATTAATATTTTGTATTTTGACAACGACGTCCGATGTGGACGTCGAAACCTTAATAAAAACCATTTTTAGTTAAATTGTGGCTTATTTCCCATTTAGAGTAGCTAATTACGAAAATGCTACAAAGAAATAGCTTCAGAACAACACTATTATAGTTAATTAGATTACCTATCTAGATGGGTATTTTAGTTAGGTAGTACCAAAAATAAATAAAATGTATTTTGTGGTACATGACTCAAAAAGATTGAGAACCACTGGTCTAAAAATCGAACATTTTTATTCGTGTTCGTAATCCAAAATATAACCAAAATGCCATGGAAATTTTTCTATTATGTAGTTTCAATATTTTGAGATTGCTTTTTTAGTCTCTCAGACCGTTTAGTTATTTATACTGAAATCTTAAAGTGTACTGTTATTACTGAATGTGCTTTCTATATTCCTAACACCAACTATCACAGAAAAACTTTGTCAACTATATCTTAATTTTTTAAACGCTTTTCTTTAGTTCAATCGTTTGTGTCAAACCCTTAGACGTTAAATTGACTGCCTTTTCCTCAATGCAAATAAATGAAAATTTGCAGACATATGCATTCGCGAGAACAATGCACGAATAGTCAATAATTTTTTTATGTTTATTAATTAAACGATTATGTTTATTAATTAAACGAATTAAAAAAGCGATTTTAATGGAAAATGCTTAAATTCCTTTTTTTTACAATGAAGAAACTTGAAACTTTTACAGATTGTAGCTAATTATATGAACTATACATAATGTCACTTTTTTCGTTAATTGTTTACGTTATGCTTCATAAATAAACAATAAAATTTCAAATTTTTTGCTGATTCCAACTACTTTTCATGTTTTTTACATAATATGTTTTATACAGTGTGTCAATTTGAAAAGTTGCCACCCCCTATAACTTGGTCCCTATAGAAAATCTAAAAATATGCAAAACCCGTCAAATTTATTTGTGAGGGGACATTTTGTATACCAGTTTTCAACTAAATTACATCAACCCCATAGCGGGGGCGGACACAACCCCCAAAATCCTTAATGGAAAGGGGGGTTGAGTGATACCCCATTTTGAAGTCATTAAATTACCTTTTCAAAACTACCCAATGCTTTATATTTCTTTTCAGTACTTTTGGAAAAATCTTGGACTCTATACTCTATATACTCTAAAACTCTAATACTCTAAAAAATGTTGCAGTTCTGAACTCTATACTTAATATCTTTACGGTTTTACTTGATTTTTCCAAAAATACTTCAAAAAAATACTCTAAATACTTCAACACCCCAAAAAATCCAATTTGGAGTTCAATACTCCAAAAATTTTTGGAGTTCTGAACTCGATATTTATTAAAATTATTAATTATAAAAAAATTAAAATTACTGAAAAGAAATATAATGTATGTGGTATTTTCGAAAAGGTAATCGAACGTCCTTGAAAATGAGGTATCACTCAACCCCCTTCCCATTAAAGATTTTGGGGGTTGTGTCCGACCCCGCTAGAGGGTTAGTGTAACTTAGTTGAAAACTGGTCTATAAAATGTCCCCCTCACAAATAAATTTGACGTGTTTTTGTATATTTTTATATTTTCTATAGGGACCAAATTATAGGGGTGGCAACTATTTAAATTGACACCCTATACAGGGTGTCCAGAAACTCTACCGACAAACGAAGACAGGAGATTCCTCAGATAATTTTAAGACAATTTAACCCAATTCACTTAGTCCGAAATTGCTTCTTAAGGGAGCTAGAGCTCTCTGAAGATGGCGTCATAAAATTAGTTTTTCTTAAATACCTCCAGAACGTTTCTATTTAGAAAAAGGAAAAAGGGTATGCATGTTTACTTTTCAGAGATGAATCGATTCCATCCAATGCAAATTTCTAGTACCGGTCATAGGCGTCCGTTTTGGGTAGAGCAACGGGTATTTTATCGCATAACTTTTTTATACTTAACTATCATGCATTTTTGACACCGGATTATTAAATTGTGAGGTATTCTAGTACTAAAAGGTACTCTTGCTTCAAGTCGATAGGACACACCGTTCTCTAGAAAAATCGATTTGAAAGTTTTTCGTTTTTGGAATTTGAAAAAAAATTGAAAGAACTTTTCAACAAAAAACGAAGTATTTTACCAACATAAAGTAAGAGTAACTTTTAGTACTCGAATACCTCATAATTTAATAATATAGTGTCAAAAATGCTCAAAAATTCAAGACAAAAAAGTTATGCTATAAAATAACTTTTGACCTACCCAAAACGGACGCCTATGACCAGTACTAGAAATTCGCAATTAATGAAATCGATTTATCTCTGGAATATAAATAAATGTACCAGTTTTTGTCTTTCTAAACAGTTTTTTTTTAATTTTTTTTTAATTCAAAAAGCGAAAAATTTTCAAACCTATTTTTCTAGAAAACGGTGTGTCCTACCGATTTGAAACAAGAGTTAGTACCTTTTAGTACTAGAATACTTCACAATTTAATAATCCAGTGTCAGAAATGCATAAAAGTTATGCGATAAAATAACCGTTGCCCTACCCAAAACGGACGCCTATGATCGGTACTAGAAATTTGCAATGGATGGATTAGATTTATATCTTGAATATAAATACGCGTACCAATTTTTGTTTTTCTAAATAGAAGCGTTCTGGAGGTATTTAAGAAAAACTAATTACAAGACGCCATCTTTAAAGAGCTGTAGCTCCCTTAGGAAGCATTTTCGGACTAAGTGAATTGGGTTAAATTATCTTAAAATTATCTGAAGAATCTCCTGTCTTCGTTTGTCGGTAGAGTTTCTGGACACCCTGTAAATTATAATTAACATGACGATATATTTTAATGTTTGAAAAGTGTAAGACTAAAAAGTAAAAAAAAATAAAACATTTTAAGAAACGCTTTTTTTTAGTAACGAGTGACTAAAATTAGAAATATAAAAAAATCAACTAAAAAGCAAAAAATAAAAAAAAATCAAACTCGAAAGATTAATAAAAAAAAACTGTTAGACTGATTGAATTCACAAAAATCTCACACATTCGTTAAAAAATTTAAAAAATATAACACATTCGTTAAAGAAAAGCGTGTGCCACGTCTTCATCGAATAAACGGTTTTCGCCCACGCTTTTCTTTTACGAATTTCTTAGATTTTTTCATTTTTTTAACGAATGTGTGAGATTTTTGTGTATTTAATCCGTCTAACAGTTTTCTTCGAATAATCCTTCGAGTTTATTTTTTTTTATTTTTTGCTTTTTAGTTGATTTTTTTATAATATTTTTAATTTTAGTCACTCGTAACTAAAGAAAAGCGTTTCTTATTTTTTTTTTCATATTTTTTTATTAATCTTTAGCCCCGGGGCTTTACCAATATATGAAGCATTAATATATTTAGAAAAAAACTCAAAATACAAAGTTACAATAGTACCTTACCATTGAAATTTCAAATTTTCCTAGTATTTAATAAATAAAACATGCGTGTCCTTCGAATTAAAGAACTTCTGTATGGCATCCATAAAAACCAAAGAATTGTTCATTTTTTACGTGATAAAGCTCATATAGATCTTAAATATAACGAGCCTATGAGCTAAAAAGCCACTTATTAGGCGAATTAAGAATAATATCAATAGTAGTAAATGGATATAATCATGGCATACAAATAGTATAGTACATAAGGTATATACAGCGTGGGCCAAAGAAAAGACCCCACCTCTACATTTGGCAGTAGTTATTAGATTTTAAGAAAATGGCGAAACAGGTCGATTTTTGTTCTAAGGGAGACACATTTTTACAATACATACATCTGTCATTTGTCAACTCTCTCCCTTCCACGTCCCCAACACCTTATTTTTAAAGAGGGAATAGGGGTCAAGTGGTAGCTCATTTGAAAGGGTATTCAATTCTCTATTCAATAATATAAAAATTATCATAATTATTTATACAGGGTGTCCAAAATTTTTTTAAATTAAATTAATTGACAAAAAAAGAAGAATGTTTGTAATTTTTTTATTTAAAATACATTTTACTGTTGTTAGAAAACAGAAATAAATGTTTATTTCATAAATAAACATTGATTTTCGCTTGAATTAAATGTTTAAACTTCCAAGAAGAAGGTGGATGGCAGAAGTTGGGTTGAACATTGAATTGAAACGAAAAGCAATGTTTATTTGCAGGGCCCCCGTAAGGGGTACTGGCGCCTGTGTGCAAAAAAGGATTTTGGCGCCCCTCAGGGCATTTTGGATCATGTTTTTTATTTATTTTTTGAAGGTAGGTGAACCAATTAGGTGCTTGAAATAATTCAGAAAACTGAACTTTAGAATGTGAGTTTCACCCCTTCTCGGGGGTGAAAAAACATAAAGTCCAGAATTGGATAAAATGACTAATTTCAAATAACTTTTCTTCTATAAAGATTTTTCTGTCAATACTTTTCAATAGTTTTCAAGTTATTTGCGAGTAAATTTATGTTAATTTTTCAACAAAAAAAAAGTTTTTAGACGGATTTTCGCAAATAACTCAAAAAATAAGTATTTTATCAAAAAAAAATATAGCTTATAAAAAAGTGAAAAAAATGGTGTAAGTACCGATGTATGAAGTCTGCAGACCCAATAGAAGCAGAGTCGTAGCTGATGAAAAGGAGGTTCTTATTCGTCAAATTACAAATCAAATATTTCAACGTAAAGTAACCAAAAAATCAAGCACTTATCAGCGAAAACTCATTACAACTTTTTTAAAGTGTTTAAAAGAAGCTACACATATTTTTTTTAACATTAAGAGTAAATAAGTAAGTTAAAAATAATCTTGGTCCCTTTTTTTGTAAAAAGATCATGAAAACCACCCCCTAATTAGCATCCTAAATGAAATTAATCGTTACCGCTTCACCACAAGTTACTTTACTTATGTATTGTTTATATGATCTGAGATTTCATCGGTTCAAAGTGCTTATTTTTGAAAAGGCTGTAGTTAAAAGGGCGAAAAGGGCTGAACCAGTCACAAATCATAAGTGTATGCAAAATTTGAAAATATGTATCTTTCAATTTTTGTCAGGAAAACAAAACATTCAAAATATTCAGAAAGGCAAAATCTACATTTTTTACTGCTTGAGATTTTTGGTATCACTAATTAATTTTAAAGTTATATCGAAAAAGACATTTTTTTAAGATTAAAAAAAAAATACTTTAAAACCAAGTTTTTTCACAAATGGGCACTTTAAACCGATGAAACTTACAGATCATATAAATAAAGCTTTTCTTAAACAATTTAAAGAAGTTGTAATGAGTTTTCCCCGAAAAGTGCTTAATTTTTTGCTTATTTCACGTTGAAATATTCTATTTGGAATTTGACGAATAAGAACCTACTTTTCATTAGCTATAACTCTGCTTTATACTGGGTTTTACAGACTTCATATTATTATATAAATTATTTTTTTCACTTTCTTGTAAGCTATATTTTTGCTAAGAGTATTTTTTCGATAAAATAATTAGTTTTTAATTGCGAAAAACCGTCTAAAAACGTTTTTTTTTTGTTAAAAAATTAACATACTCACTCGCAAATAACTCGAAAAGAATTGACTTAGTGAAAATCTCTATACAACAAAAGTTGCTTAGAATTAGTCAGTTTATCCAATTCCGGACTTATTTTAAACGAATGTTTTCTCACCCCCAGGTATTCTCAGGCGTATTCCCCTGAGAATACCCCTTTTACCCCCAGAGTAAAAGCACACATCGGTATCACTTCTTGTGTTGTTAGCTATGAGTATGACTAAATTTATGTCAATATAAGCGGTTCTTTAAAATTTACAACAAAAACCGTGAGTAAATGGACTATTATTAGTAGGCTAAAAATATCAAAATGAAACAAACAGAATAAAAGCATAACAAAATAAATTAAAATGCCTGACTTAAAAATCGGCAGTAACTGGATATTATAGTAATAAAATTTCGTGTGTAAACTTAATCCTATTTAACCTTTAACTACACGCGCTGGCGTATTTTGTACGCCAGATATAAGAATCCTACGGCAAATATATTTAACAATTTAATTTTTGACCTTGTTTATCTCTCTAACCTATCACTGGAATGTGCTATACAATTTGGTTTTAGTTTCGTTATAATCGGCGTTCTGGGAAGATCATAATTTACAGTTTATTATTTGTTGTTTCCGGTGGTGGACAATATACGCCACGATTATATTAATATAAGTAGTAATATAAGTACATATTTCAATTGTTTTTTAGTCATTATGGCACAAAATATATTTTTCTTTATAAACAATACTTTTTCTCCTGTAAAAAATCACATTTAAAAAAAAATTTTATTAGTAATTTTATTTATCATGGCATCCAGTTATTCCATAATTCCAGTTATAAATTTCAATTGGCTTACTGAGAACCAACTCCAAGTATTCACTGATGCCGAATAAGGTTTATAACAAACAGCTAAGTGTATTTTTTCAAAAAAAAAACAAATCCGCTGTTTTTAAGTGTATTTTCTTGTGGCTTATAAAGTACGCCACGCGTGTAGTTATGTTATAACTTGATGCTCGGGTAGTTAAAGGGTAATTTCTCAACTTTTATTTTAAAATTAATTTTTGTTTTTTTTTTGTTACTTTGCTTTTTGCAATTTTTGACCCCGGGTTTTGGCGCCCCTAAAGGATGGCGCCCGTGCGCATTGCACACTTTGCACATATGGTAGCGGGGGCCCTGTTTATTTGTGATATAAACATTCATTTCTGTTTTCTGACAACAGTAAAATGTATTTTAAATAAAATAAGTTACATACATTCTTCTTTTTTTTTGTTCTTCTTATTTTTCTTCCTGCTTTTTTAATAGGCTCGCGTCTGATCCATCTTCGGATGCCTCCTCATCAGATATCCAGGTTGTCACTCCATCTCTTCCTTGGCCTTCCTATACTCCCTCCTTCGGTCGTTTGGTGATCTATCTCGTGCTATCTTTACCAGTGTCCCTTCTCCCATTCTGCTTATATGGCTATACCATATAAGCGGAATGTAACAAAATAGCTTTTAAAGTTATACTTCTTTAGGCGCGATTGGGAGTAAAATTTCATAATAACGCGCGCATGCGCACACAGACAGTATGGCGTTTAGTTGCTAAATCGTTCAAGTTATGTATAAATATATCAGTGCAAGAAAAGGTGTGAAAAGAATATATTAGTGTTTTTAGTAAATATATTTATTATAATTTTTGTGTCTTTGGATTTGTCTTCCTCAGGAGTAAGATGAGTACCTATTAATTAAACATTTTATTGTATATTTATTATACTTCACCTTGTCTGTTTGTTGCCGTGAATTGTCATTAGGTACGTCCGAACCGATACAGACACAGTCCTCGTAGCGTATTTGGTATAGCATTCGGCCAGAGATCGAGAGGTCTTGAGTTCGAATCAGGAGCAATCCTATACTTTCTCTTATTTTTTTGAAAGCGGTAAGCACAAAATTAGTTTGGTGTTTAAAAAAATTAAAACAAACTGTTTAAAGTATATTTAATTTTAAGAAATCATATAATAGAAGTATAACTTCTTACGTGCTTACAAAGTACACAAACATTCTTTTTTTTTAATTCATGTTATTAAAAAAAAATTGAAGGCACTTGTGAGAGTGCCGACAGAAGTGAAAACTTCTTATAGTATATACATTACGAGCTCAATGCTTTTACCCCATCCTAAAAGAAGTGCTGTACCTATATCATATAAGATATGCGCGATGCGTATGCCCTATGCTATTTATGTATACATACACATAATTTCTATATGTACAAAATTGATTTCCGCGAAGTGATGACCATAAAGAAATTTTCAATTCAAAAATTTATTTCGTCGAAGCGATAACGGTCGCTAATTTAATAATTTTCCCCATCCAAAAAGTGCACAACGTCCCTCAAGAAGTTTTCACTTCAAATATTTATTTCGTCAAAGCGATGATAGTTGCTAATTTATTACTTTTTTACATCGAAATAGTGCACAACGTCCCTAAATAAGTTTCACTTTAAATATTTATTTCGTCGAAGCGATTACGGCCCTAATTCTATACTTTTCCTCCATACAAAAAGTGCACAACGTCCCCAAAAAGGTTTTACTTAAAAAATTTATTTCGTCGAAGTGATGACGGTCGCTAATTTAATAATTTTTCCTTATCCAAAAAGTGCACAACGCCCCTCAAGAAGTTTTCATTTCAAAAATTGATTTCGTCGAAGCGATGAAGGTTCGCTAATATAATATTTTCCCCATCCAAAAAGTGCACAACGTCCCTCAAGAACTTTCCACTTCTAAAATTGATTTCATCGAAGCGATGACGGTCGCTAATTTAATACTTTTTTCCATCGAAAAAGTGCACAACGTCCCTAAAAAAGTTTCACTTCAAATATTTATTTCGTCGAAGCGATGGATGACAGTCCCTAATTCAATACTTTTCGCCCATCCAAAATGTGCACAACGTCCCTAAAGAAGTTTCACTTCAAATATTTATTTCGTTGAAGCGATGACGGTCCCTAATTTAGTAATTTATCCCCATCCAAAAAGTGCACAACGTCCCTCAAGAAGTTTTCACTTTACAAATTTATTTCATCGAAGCGATGACGGTCGTGATGACGGTCGATAATTTAATACTTTTTTCCTTCCAAAAAGAGCACAACGTCTCTAAAGAAGTTTTCACTTCAAATATTTATTTCGTCGAAGCGATGACGGTCGCTTATTTAATATTTTTCCCATCCAAAAAGTACACAACGTCCCTGAAGGAGTTTCCACTTCAAAAATTGATTTCATCGAAACGACGACGATCGCTAATTTAATACTTTCTTCCATCGAAAAATTGCACAACGTCCCTAAAGAAGTTTCACTTCAAATATTTATTTCGTCGAAGCGATGACATTCTCTAATTCAATACTTTTCCCCCATCCAAAAAGTGCACAACGTCCCTCAAGAAGTTTTCACTTTACAAATTTATTTCATCGAAGCGATAACGGTCGTGATGACGGTCGATAATTTAATACTTTTTTCCATCCAAAAAGAGCACAACGTGTCTAAAGAAGTTTTCACTTCAAATGTTTATTTCGTCGAAGCGATGAGGGTCGCTTATTTATTACTTTCTCCCCATTCAAATTTAATAATATTTCCCCATCCAAAAAGTGCACAACGTCCCTAAAGAAGTTTTCACTTCAAAAATTTATTTCGCCGAAGCGATGACGGTCGCTAATTCAATACTTCTTCCCCATCTAAAAAGTGCACGACGTCCCCAAAAGAAGTTTTTACTTTAAAAATTTATTTTGCCGAAGCGATGACGGTCGCGATGAGGTTCGCTAATTCAATACTTTTTCCCTATCTAAAAAGTGCACAACGTCCCTAAAGAAATTTTCACTTCAAAAAATTATTTCGTCGAAACGATGACGGTCGCTAATTTAATACTTTTTCCCCATCCAAAAAGTGCACAACGACCCTTAAGAAGTTTTCACTTCAAAAATTTATTTCTTCGAGGCGATGACGGTCGCAACGGCGGTCGCCAATTTAATACTTTTTCCCATCCAAAAAGTGCACAACGTCCCTAAAGAAGTTTTAACTTCAATACATATACGTACAAAATATTTATTTCGCCGAAGAGATGACGGTCGCTATGACGGTCGCGAAATAAATCCTTTTTCACCATCCAAAAATAGGTTTCACATTTATTTTAAATTTTAATACTTCTACACAATTTATATATACATACACATAAAATATATATATGTACTATTTGTCAAATATAGGAAAAGGTTTCGGAATCCTAGCCGTCGGCGCAGAGAAGGGACAGAGAACGCATTCGGAGAGTAAGAGACAGAGAACGCACTCTTCCTCAAAAGTTGTTTTATTTTAATTTATTATAACATCTCAAGCAAGTAGGTAGGTATTATTTAAAAAATACGTCGTGCATTTATTTTATATTCATCAGCTTTTTTCCAATAAAGGTTTAGATTTTACATGCGTTTACACTAAATAAATAAACAATATAATGAAATGAAACTATATAATATAAAGTAAATAATTTTATTAAAAAATAAAGACAAGTAAATACAAAAGAAGATAATGATAACCCATAAATTTTAATAAACAATGTGAAAATATGACTACTGTTATAGGGGTAGCCATATTAATTAAAGGAAACATTTACTAAAAAGCAATAATAATAAAAATACAACAGTAAAAGCAGATACTTTAGCTGGATTTCCTAGTAACCTCATGGCTATTGCAGGTTTCGAGGATATTGCAGGGGCAGTTGATAATGGTAACCTAGATGTTTTAACGAATAAATTGATTTTATTTTGGATTGAGCCTTAGAAATGGACAGAAAATAATATTTTAAAACTTAGCGAAGAGAGAGCAATAAGAAATAATAATTAAGAAGAGTAAAATGTTTACAGAGGCTCAACTCCTAAAAAATCACTATCAGACTCAGAATTATCATCACTGAAATCACTACTACTGTCTTCATCAAGATTAATTATTATTTTATCAAAAACTACATCTAGAACAGGTTCCTTTTCCCTAAAAAATTTTTCGAAACTTTTAGCGTGTTCACATCGTTTTTTCCACTCTTCATTTGAAAATGTTTCAAAAAATTCATCGCAAAAACGATCCACATCACTAAACTTAAAGTCAACGTTTTTATCAGCCACGTATTTCTTAAGAGCTGCCCACACTAATTCTATGGGATTCAGATCTGGATGATACGGAGGTAGCCGTAATACCGAATGACCACTATTACCCAGTATTCTGTCAATTTCATGCACCTTAAATCTGGGTTTATGGCTTTGTACAATGCTATAAAGATCTACTTTTAACATATCTTCTGAAAAAGGCGGGTTGCGTTTTATTAGCCAGTCTTTCATTACACTTTTCGTTGAACTCATAGTAGGACACTTTTCAGCTTGCACGTTGTGATAAGGAGCGTTGTCAACAACCAGTACACTACGTGGAGGAAGATTGGGAATAAGCATTTCCTGAAGCCATTTTTTATAATTTTCATAATTCATTTCACTGTGGTAGTCACCTGTTTTTGTGTTGGATTTAAATTTCAAATAAGCATTTTTTACAAAACCGTTTTCTCCACCTGCATGCACTATAATCAGTCTCTGACCTTTTGAAATCGGAGCACGTAATCCCTCATTGGAATGGTCGCTCCAACTTTTCGAATGAGTATGGGAAGAATGAATGTAGGTTTCGTCCATGTAAATGATAGGGCGCTTATCTTCTCGGTATTTTTTAATATCTCGAAGAAAGTTACGCCTCAATTGTTGGATTTGCGGTTTTTCCATTAAAAGTTTTTTATTAGTTTTTGTTTTTCTCCAACGAAACCCTATATCCTTCATGGCTTTTCTCAATGATTCATGCGAACCATTGTAGTTGTACTCAGTGGAAAATTTTCTATGTATTCGTCGTAAAGTTGGAACTTGTTTTTCGGTAGTACAAAAATTAATAATAAATCGACGAAGCACCCCTTTGTCGCACTCATCCAAGTTCGATTTTAAAGCAGACTTATTTCTTTTTTTATTTGGAGTACTAAATGTTGATGCTGTACCGTCTTGGATGCACTTCATTTCGTTCGAAATCGCTTGTATGGCGCTTAAACTTACACCTGTTGCTCTTACAACACGTTTTTGCACTTGTTTTAAATCTATTAGAGGTACGTTGTCCCTTGCTTCTTGTTGCATAAAATGCATAACATTTGCTATAATTTCTCGGCTTTGACCGGACAAAACTTTTCCATTTAATTTGGATTTAAATTCCATTTTACGTCACTGTCGGTGTTCTTTAAGAAACCTCTGCCGCAGACTATACCGACCGAACTTTACACGTTGAATTGTAGACTTCGACTGGTTATATTTTCGATAAATTTAGTGCGCATCAGGTGGGCGTGGCGACTGAAGATTTTCAAACTTCTTCCTATGTTTGACAACTTTGTACCTACAAAATTTATTTCGCCGGAGAGATGACGGTCGTTATGATGGTCGCGAAATTAATCTTTTTTCCCCATCGTAAAATAGGTTTTATATTTATTTTAAATTTAATACTTCTATACAATTTATATATACATACACATAATAAATTAATATATATACAAAATTTATTTCGCCGAAGAGATGACGGTCGCTATGATGGTCGCGAAATTAATCTTTTTTCCCCATCGTAAAATAGGTTTTATATTTATTTTAAATTTAATACTTCTATACAATTTATATATACATACACATAATAAATTAATATACAAAATTTATTTCGCCGAAGAGATGACGGTCGCTATGATGGTCGCGAAATTAATATTTTTCCCCATCGTAAAATAGGTTTTACATTTATTATAAACTTAAATACGTCTACAGTCTACACAATGTATATATACATATACATACACATAATATATAGCATGAGCGATGACGGTCGCAATGACGGTCGCAATGACGGTCGGGATGAGGGTCGCGATGACGGTCGCGAATTCAATGCTTTTTCCCCTATCCAAAGAAAGTGCACAACGTGCCTAAAGAAGTTTTCACTTCAAAAAAAATTACATCCTGTATAAATGATAATGTTTATGTTACTGCATAGAGAATAGGATATCCTTTCAAATAAGCTACCACACGATTCCTATTCCCTATTTAAAAATAAGGTGTTCGGGACGTGGAAGGGAGGAGTTTGAAAAATGACAGATGTATGTATCGTAAAAATGTGTCCCCCTTAGAATAAAAATCGACCTGTTTCGGCATTTCCTCAAAATCTAGTAACTACTACCAAATATCGAGGTGGACTCTTTTCTTTGGACCACCCTCTAGATAAAATCCCTTATCGGGATTTTAGGTAAAGTTGACACCAATCCCTTATTTCAGTGCGTCATAGTTTGTCAAATTCTCTCTATCGTGATTATTATTATTATTAAGGTAGGTACATAGAACTCAGAAAATTATGTATTTGTTGACGGATAGTTGCATACTTTCATAATGTCAGTGGGTAAAATTACAATATGGTCATTCTAGGTTAGTTATATTTTGACATTTTATCATTGATGCACTGAAAGAAGGGTTTGATAAGAACTTTAATAATAAAATATGTATAAAAAATACAAAAACTTAAACAATAGCATAATATTCTTGATTAATTCTTAATTATAGGTTATTGTTATGTTTCTTGTAAATAATTGTAAGTAGTTTATATTGCAAAATAAATTGTTTTAGTGTAAATAATCGATGTAGTTTAAATAAAATAAATTAAATAAAAATGTAAATAAAAGACGATTTGTTTAATTTTAATCCCTTCAATATTTTTAATATTTAAAAACATGTTTTACTCAAAATCATCAAAAGCTATTCCATCCATCGTCGGATGTAAGCCTCCCTTAAGGGTCGTTTAAACACAGCGATAAATCAAACAACTTATCAAGGTCAATCGAGTTGTTGCAACTTATCATTGTGTGTAAACGGTGGATCGCACAACTTATCAAAGTTGGAGTTGGGTTGAAGGTGGTATCGCATTGAATCGCATCGTCTAAACAGCGTTTCAACTTGTCATCACAACTAGTTGCTGTGACTTATCGTTGTGTTTAAACGACGCTTTAGAGTAAGAACATAACATAACAAGTGGGTCTCGGTGGAGGTGGATGTGGAGGTCGGGTTCGATGTCGACATCCATATAAAACAAACACATTGTACTTTTAAGGTAGACTTCCGCACCAAGCGACCGAGACAGGAGACCGCGACAGGCGACAGATAGGTCGCGAATAGACGATAGTTGGTCGCTGGTCTCGGTCGCGGGCTGCAGAACTACCCTGATATAATTGCATTGAGAGTAGTCGTGGGGAGACCTCGCCTATCTGTCGCCTGTCGCGGTCTCCTGTCTCGGTCGCTTGGTGCGGAAGTCTACCTAGGAGGTTTACATCGATGCTTTTGAAAATAAAATGAGTTTGTTTTACATGAATGTCTACTGCGCGGCCTACAAGGATGCTTTCTTGTGATTGATCCGTTGTTCGAAGCCAAGTTGTTATTACCTGCGCTATCTGAGTTGATACTTTTTATACAGGGTGATTGATTAGTAGGGTAAAGCTCAATAGCTCCGCTATAGTAATAGATAGCAATAAAAGTTAATAACAAAAATTTTAGCCACCTTTGAGCTTCACATTATAAAATTAGTTAGAATGTTATAGGGTGTTCTATGACACAGTGGCAGACCTAACTTATGTTTTTTTAAATGAAACACCTTATATTTTATTTTATATTCGAAATCCTGTTAACTTCTCCATCACAAAAATATAAAGGTTTGTAATGTTATACAGGGTATTTACAAAGTTATAACCAATTTTTTATGAAAAGTTCAACTCCCTGTATAAATAAAAATAAGCACAACAGCAATGGTTTATTAATGCCATATTTTTTTATTTATTGTCAAAACTTTTAAGAATTATTGATATTGCAAATTTTCTTTATATCAAATACAGGGTGAGTCAAAACGCAAGTACATTATTTTCTCAGTAATGTTAAATGGAACACCCTGTATTTTATATCATTGTTGAAAAGTAACATTAACGTACTTTAATTTTTATATAACATTCCCTATGCCCAAATTTATTAGTTTTCGAGATATTTTCATTTTTCAGAGCAAATTATTTTAGGTGTTTAAATTTATCTAAATTTTAAGTAAGCCATGACTTAATTGACAATTGAAGATTACCGATTATCAATCCGGTAATCAATGTAACACTGTAGCAAATAAAGAAATAAAAATAATTTATTAGTAATACATTTTACAAACAAAAACATAACCACTACATGCAACATTTTTGAAACAATTAAAAACTATCTTTTTATGTAAATGCAACAAATAAACAAAGAAAATTAGTAATAAATTTTACAAAAAAACAAACAAACACAAAATACAATATTTTGTAAAGACAATTAAACACTACTTTTGTATGTAAATGTAACAATGTAACAAATAAAGAACGAAACATAATTTATCAGTAATACATTTTGCAAAAAATATGTTTGAAAAAATTAGAAGCTACTTTTAATAAAATATTTTTAATATTTAATTACATAAGGTGTTCAAAATTATCGCCTAACACATTTATGTACGCCTAAAAACGATCATTGAATGAGCTACTTACTCTACGGAGCATTTGTAAATTAACACATCGAAATACACTTTGTATTCTATTTTTCATTTATTCATTCATTCATCCATTTATTTACCCACGGTAAAACCCCATTAACAGTAAAAATACAATAAAAAATGAGGTACAATCATTCATTAAAATATAAGAAGTAAAAATAAGAAAAGAAAAGGCTTGAAAAATCACCAGGCAAGATATTCAAAACATAACAGTTAGAAAAATAAAATATAAAATGTACACATGTAACTGAAACAAATCAATAAAATTAAACAAAACACAAATACAATAATAAAATACAACAATATTGCAAGATGAAACCTAATTATCACATGGCAAGAGATCTCCTCAGTTGGCCCAGGCTTATATTAAACAGATCCATATCAAAACCATTAAGGAAGTACATATAGCTCTAAAGGCATGTTACTACCGTAGGATGTTCTGTGAAAGGCCGTGTTAAAGGTAACATTGTAGGGTAAACCTGGATATGGAACATTAAATCTTATACTATCCAACAAACTGGGACAATCAATAAGTCCATTAATGATTTTGAAAACAAAGACACCTCCCCAAATATCACGCCTAACACTAAGGGGAGCTAATGATAAACGTTGCTCAATCCCAGTGTAATCATGGTTCTCAATAGAAGTCTGAGTTTTATAAGCACAGTATTTTAGGAACTTATGTTGGACTTTTTCAATAGTGTCAATATGAATTTGATGGTACGGAGACCAAACTACCGAACAATATTCTAATATAGATCTGACTAGACAACAATAGATCAACCTAATAGCATCAATAGAGAAGTATTTAGAGTTTCTTTTAACAAATCCAAGTAATTTAGAAGCTTTTACGGACAATGAATTGATATGTTCGACAAATGAGAGCTTTTCATCCATGATAACACCTAGATCTCTAACAGACGAGACATATCTAAGAGGTTTACTGTCTATGTGATAAGCAGTATCAATTCCGTTTAATTTACGGGAAAAACTAATATAACAACACTTCTCAACACATAACTGAAGATTATTGCAAACGCACCAATCAAATAAGCGATCCATATCAGCCTGTAAAAGTTTCTGATCCTCAATATCATTAACAACTCTCCAAAATTTTACTTCATCAGCCAACATTAAACATTTACTATATAAGAAGCAATTAACGATATCATTAACAAATAGGTCAAAAAACAGGGGAGACGTATGCCCACCCTGTGGAACACCAGAACTTACAGTAATAACATCAGAAAAAAGAGCACCCACTTTAACTCGTTTTGTACGACCAGATAAAAAGTTTTTAACCCACTCAACAAAATGGACATGAAAACCATACGAATGTCAATTTATTAAGGAGAATTTGGTGATCAACACGATCAAATGCCCTACTGAAATCCGTATAAATAGCATCAATCTGCTTACGATCTTCCATATGCTTTAAGAGATCAGATTGGTAGCAAACTAGATTCGTTACTGTAGATTTTTGTTTGCAAAAACCGTGCTGAGATTCAGAAATCAGACCCCTGCACAACCACGACAACTGCTTAGCTACAAAACTATCAAAGAGTTTGGGATTTGCAGATTGAATGCATATACTACGATAATTTTCTATGTCATCCTTCTTACCTTTTTTAAATATGGGTACAACAAAACTCTCCTTCCAAGCACCTGGAAATATAGAAGACTGTAAGGATTTATTAAATAATAACAGTAATGGCCCAACAACAGTGCAGACACATTTTTTTAAAAGGAAATTAGGAACACCATCTGTTTTATTTGGAAGAGAACATATACCATGAAAAATATCAGTGACAGTAAAGTCAGTGATATTGAAGCAAGCACCGATGTTGCTATCTAAATGTGCACTGGGTAACTTGAGATCGTTATTACTGGGTAAGTAAACAGTCTGAAAGAAATCTTTGAATAAATTAGCAATACCTTGTCCATTAGAAGCTGACCGTTCATTATAAAACATCAAATCAGGAAGGCTGTGACTAGACAGTTTATCCCTAATATATTTCCAACAAGAAAAAGTGTTATTCTGCAATTCAGCATCTAAACCTCTAATATACAGGAAAAAGCATGCATCAGACAACCGTTTACATTCTGATCGGAGACGAGAGAAATTGGAATAATTAACATCAGACCGATTCTTCATGTACAGAGAGTGGGCATACTTCTTTTCTCTCGTCAAACATCTAAGATCATGAGAAAACCACTTAGGAAAAGTAGAAGATCTATAGCGTTTCAAAGGTACAAAAAAAGCGATACCTGTAGCAAGAATTTCATTGAATACTTGAGTTGATACATTTATATCGCTATAACCTAAGCATTCCTGCCAATCTATAGCAGCCAAGAAGTTATTAAACTCAAAGTAGTTGCCGTTCCTGAAATCATACTAGAATTGATCATAGGACAGACATGAAGAGGAGGATGTGTTTAAGGCCATCAAACTAGCTTCATAGCCGAAATGATGTAAACTAGAGTTCAAGAGAGGATTACCCGCCCTTGTGATAACCAAGTCCCTATCGTTAGAGAAAACCAGCTCTAAAAATACATTTCTGTCATTAGGTAAAGAGTTTAGTTGGTAAAATTTTAGGTAACCATAAGCTTGTGCTACATCAACAGCTGGATCACCTCCTGGACAATGAACTAGGATACCAAACTCATCATTGGACCATACTGCATTTGGTAAGTTGTAATCGCCAAACATGTAAATATTAAGTGATGGATACTGAAGAACAATTTCTTCCATGGATTGGCAGTGCCACATGTATGCTTCCCGGGAAGAATGATGAGGAATATAAGTACCCCCAGTTATAAACTTGGACTTACCAAACTGACACAAAATAAGAAGTTGTTCAATACGGTCTTCATTGATAGAGATATAATGAGATTGTAGCTTGCTCCTAACAAATATCAGGACACCACCTACATTCAATTTGTCACTAGATTTCAGACTTCTGTCACAATGAAAAACATCAAAACCATCACATCTCAATTCACTGTCCCTGAAGTTATCATTCAAATTACTCTCAACTAGTATGATTATGTCGTATGGACAGCATGACACATTTATTAACAAATCAGAAAGTCTTGTACGCACGCCACCAACATTCTGATAGTACACTGTTAATGGGTAAGAGCAAGGTTTTTTGGTTTTGAATTGACGACTACTGGCTCATCGTGACGGAACTGGATAGACAAATTCTCCTCATCCGCATTTTTTTTCTCCAATAACGACTTTTTCGCTGCTTTATAAGCTTCTTGTTCCATTTTGGTTTGATCACCAGACATTTTATATCTAGATCCACGAAGATTATTGCGAGATTTTTTCAGGGCCAATTTTACAGTGTTAGAGCCACAGATAACTTTGGCTGGTCTAGCACGATCAGAGACTTTACCAATACGTAGTACATGAGTATTGTAGATTCTTCATTCTGTATACCAATCATTCGGTAAACCTCATGAACAATATTTTTATCATGGTCAATTCGATCATTTAAAGTGGTGGAATTGGATTCAGGAATACAGTGGAACCTCGTTAACTCGGATTAATCGGGACCGCGGCCGATCCGGGTTATCGAAAATCCGGGTTAGCCGGAGAAAATGGTAAAAATTAATAAAATACGGTATACTTCCGTTATAATTGAAATAACATGAAATATATGCACAGTACACACCTAAATTACTTATCAATTACGCCTTTATCAATTCTACCTAATGCTTCTAGTTTCTTTTCCATTGTCACAACAACATTTTTACGTTTTGTTGCCATTACGTAGACAAAAAAACACGCAAACACAAAATCTGAATAGATTTACGAATGATTACAGAACGGAAGCGAACAATACGACTGTACTACACACAATATCGGTCTCAATCGCAACGATGTTATGTTATTTAATAACAATGAAGACTAAGAACATTGTTCAAAAAAGAATTTTGTAATAGTCTTTTAGTTTTTTTTAAACAATGCTTTATCTACCCACGGTTTTACTCAATGCTAAGACAGTTTGAAATAAATAAAGGATACTACAGGTGCCAGTTGTTTCCGATAACACGACAATGAACGTCGTGTGCCATTAGTCATTTTTGCTATCGTGTATGTATATAGTTCAAATTACACAAATACCCATTATCTCTCAAATATTATATTACATACATTTTTATTGTTGAAATGTTTGTCTGATAAAAATCGGTCCGGGTTAGCCGGACTTCCGGGTTATCGGGTGCCGACTTATCGGGGTTCCACTGTATTGTATAATATGAGATTATTAGCTCTAACTAAGCGCTGTTGTACTTCATAGAAAACTGAACTAGTTTTAGTTTCGTTTTTTGTTTGATTTTTTAAATTAGCCAATTCTAGCTCTAAAGAACTAATCTTATCTTTCAGTGCTTTAATCTCTCTGAGCACTGCTGGGGCAGATTTGAAGGCATATTTGCAATCACGACAGAAAAAAAACATGGATCTTTTCTGCAATGCAATCGCCCTAAATTCAGTGCTAGACAAACCAAGACATTTCTCATTTAGGTGAAATGGTAACTGGCAACTATCACAAACGGCAATTTTATCATCATCAGCAATTTTATTGCAACCACCACCTGTAAATTTGCCAGCCATAACCTCCAATATATAAACGAAACTTGCACTAGGTTAAAAAAATAAATCTCATTCTCTCTCATCTCTTTCATCTCATCCCTTGTTGTTGGAGGTATTTTATAAACTTCATTATTAACGTAACCCCAAAAAAATCAGTCCAGTTTATTAAAATCTGCTTATTTGGGTGGCCACGCTACTGGTCCATTGAAAAATGAAAATATCTCGAAAACTAATGAATTTAGACATAGGGAATGTTATCTAAAAATTAAAGTACGGTAATGGTACTTTTCAATAGTGATATAAAATAGAGGGTGTTCCATTTAAAATTACTGAGAAAATAATGTACTTGCGTTTTGACTCACCCTGTATTTGATATAAAGAAAATTAGCAATATCGACCATTCTTGAAAATTTTGACAATACGTTAAAAAATATGGCATTAATAAACCATTGTTGTTTTGCTTATTTTTATTTATACAGGGAGTTGAACTTGTTACGATTTTCATATAAAATTGGTTATAACTTTGTAAATACCCTGTAAAATATAACTGAGGAGCATTTTCTATATGCATTTTGTCCATTTTTTCAAATTTTCAACTATAGATGGCATCGCAAACTATATGTATAGAGCCACCATTTTGTGTCACAAAAGAAGTTCTAAATGAATTCTGCTGTCTGAAAATTAAATAAACAAAATACCTTTTACTTTCTATGTGCTGTATGTCCATTGACGGTAGACAAACTAACCGAAGTTTGTCCGTGCGCTATGGACTAATTGCGATTTGTTTGTCATTGGCAGTCATTGTCGTTGTATACTTGGTGTCTGTACTATTAAGTTTGTTTTATGCGCGTTTGTTTTTCCAATTTTCAACAAAACAATATAAAATAATGGATGTAGCTGTGACAGGGGATCCTGTAGTTGGTGATACGGACCGTGGTAGCAGAAAAAGACATATAACTGGTAAAAACAAACTGATAAAAAGAAAAATGCAATCTGGCAGTGGTATTGTTGAGAAACGTGGAGGGGACAAACGGTCTTTCAACGACTTTTTCGACTTTAAACCTACCTACGGTAGAACTTCAAAACCAAATTAAACCAAAAAAACTCCAGAATCTCTCGAAACTTCTAGTGGAACTCTATCAGAGAAGTACTGGGTCAACGATTCTGAGCTAACATGGCTACAACCAATTCTTTCTGACACTGGTGAGCAAAATGGAAATCAAGCTATCCTTGGTTAAACTGAGGATGATGATGTTATCGAAGGAGCTGAGTGTTGTGATTGCAATGATAATGACAATGGGGACCTTTATGACATGTAAAATACCATTATTTTTCCATTAATTTTTAAACAATATTTTGTATTTAAAAATAAAATACTATTTGTATGAAGTTACTTGAGCTTTATTACATCGTTACTACCAAAAGTCAGTCATACAGCTTTGTGTAGATAATCAAAATGCGTTTTGTCCAAGGATGACAATCTAAATGCAGTTTGTCCAACAGTTTTTTCAAGTCTTTTGGGATATTATTAATACTAGATTTTTGGCATATAAGTATAATATTTGAATGATTTTTTATCCATTTTTTAGATATATCAGTTTTTCATTTAATTGCTTGCCAAACGCGTAGCAGTTTTTCTCTATTTGCCAAAATTACAAAATATGGACAAACTGCATTTAGAAAATTTGCTCCTCAACTAACCTTTATATTTTTGTGATGGAGAACTTAACAGGATGTCGAATTTAAAATAAAATATAGGGTGCTCCATTTAAAAAAACATAAATTTGGTCTGCCACTGTGTTATCGAACACCCTGTAACCTTCAAACTAATTTTGTAATGTGAAGCTCAAAGGTGGCTAAAATTTTTGTTATTAACTTGTATTGCTATCTATTACTATAGCGGAGCTATTGAGCTTTACCCTACTAATCAATCACCCTGTATTGTATAATCCCTTTTGTGTATTTAGTTTATTTTTGAATTTGTAAGTAATTAAATTTAGTAAATTTTTGAAATATGAAGAAGGATCTTATTATTTACAGCTGGCATTTCATCACTATTATCACTTGACTGACACAACATCGCAAAAGCACAATATTTTGTCACTAAAATTTCATTAAACTACTTCACTTGATAGTGGTTCTAGTTCTAGCTCGACTGACAGCGCAGGTGACCTCCTTGCTATGTGCTGTCGACATCGACCGCGACTTAACTAGTGGCATCTACCGCGACCTACACATCCACATCGACTTACCTGTTGTGTTTTTACCCTAAGGTGTGTCCATTCATTTCTGTTTACTATTTTTTGCATCCATTCGTGGCCAGGCATTTGTAAGTTACATTTTCTTCTAATGTATTGACTCCTCTTTCGATCTCTTAGCATCTGAAATTCTTCTTAGTACTCTCATCTTTGCCCTTTCCAGTAGTCTTTGTGTTGTAGCTTTATCGGGTCTTGTTTCTGATGCGTGATGTCATTATTGGTCTTACACTAGCACTGGCTTTATAATTATTGACTGCATTTCAGTGGTAATATTGTCGGTTTCGCCATATAGTGTTATTTAGGCATCCTGCCAGTCTATGTGCTTTTTATACTTGATTTCTCACTTCTTTGTTCAATCTCCATAGCTTTAAATGTAATTCCAAATTATTTTATTTCCACTACTTGTTCAATACTGATACCATCAATTTCTATTTTACATCTGATTGATTCTGTTACTACTGTTTTCGTTTTTAGAAATGAAATTGTCATATTCAATAATTATTTTGCTCTTATGTTAAATCTGTGGACTATTCTTTTGAACTATCAATATTGCGTCGTCTATGTAAGAGAGTATTTTTACTTCTGTGTTTTCCATTCTGTACCCTCTTCTTTTGTTTACACTTTGATTATTTCATCCATGATTAAATTAAAGAGCATAGGGCTCAATGAGTCTTCCTGTCTTTTCCGTTGCCTATGTCTATATAGACTAACAGCCGCTATAGGTGAAAATTCTTAATAATTTTAGGCACAATAAGAGCCTATAACTTAAATAGTAGAACTTAAAAGAAAACGTTTGAGTACTGTGCCGTCACTTTTCAGTTGCACATGCGTCGACAGTAGCGCATCAAACTTTCCACTGATAGACGGGATAAATAAATTAAAATTTACCCTCTCTCACACTACCAGAATTGAATTTGTATCATTTTTTAAGTTCTATGTAATTAACACATAAGATTCAGCGTAATTTTTACCCACCAACCCCTTCCCCCGTCCCCTCCATCAAAAACTTCATTTTTCGTTTTTTTTAGTGGGATGCAATCACTTTTAAAATTTCAAAAAATTCACACGCATAGTTGAGGCTTTTTGTAAAACATGTCCATTTTTAATAGATCCGTAGGTTGAGTGTACATAACCTCAAAAAATTTAAAAATTTTTTTTTTAAAAACGTATTACTTTTTTTGGGGATAGCTGTTGATCTATTTTTTCTTAATTTTGTGTATTTTATGAAACACTATATTTCTAATTTTTTTCCGATTCTTTCGTCACGCTGGTCACCGTCAAAAATCCAAAAAACTCTTTTTCAGGGGGTTTTGGGGGGTTTGAACGTGTTTCTCCCATTTTTGAATATTCCAGGTGACTCAGTTGCTATAATTTACATATAACCTATAAAAAAGGAATTAATTTGATCTATTATGAAGTCTATAAAATAGGAAAAATCCCCTAAAACTCCCTAAAAAACAGTTTTTCAGATTTTTGAAGGTGACGAGCATTACGGAAAAATCTGAAAAAAATTAGAAATATAGAGTTGGATAAAACACACAAGATTAACAAAAAATTAGACCTGGAGATGTCCCCAAAAAAAGTTGTGCGCTTTTTTCCATAAACAAATTTTATAAAAATGTTTGAGGTTGTTCTGAAGCTAGTTCCTTGTGGCATTTTTACAATGAACTATTTTAAATGGGAAATAAGCCACAATTTTACCAAAAAAATGAATTTATTAACGTTTCGACGCCCAAGTCGGGTCAAAATACAAAATAATACTTGGTATTGGGCGTCGAAACCTTAATAAATTCATTTTTTTGGTAAAATTGTGGCTTATTTCACATTTAAAATAGTTCATTAAATTTTTTGAGGTGATGTACACTCAATCTACGGATTTATAAAAAATAGATATGGTTTATAAAAGCCTCAAATATGCGTGTGAATTTTTTGAAATGTTAAAATTGATGGCATCTCTAAAAAAACAAAATAAAAAAAAATGAAGTTTTTGATGGTGGGAGCAGGAGGAAGGGGGTGGTTGGTTAAGATTACGCTGAGTATTATGTGGTAATCACATAGAACTTAAAAAAAATGACAAAAATTGAATTCTGGTAGTGAGGTAGGGTAAGTTTTAGTTTATTTATCCCGTCCATAAGTGGAAAGTTTGATGCGCCACTGTCGACGCATGTGCCACTAAAAAGTGACGTCACAGTGTTCAAACGTTTCCTTATAGGTTTTATTATTTAAGTTATAAGGTCTTATCGTGCCTAAATGATTAAGAATTTTCACCTATAGCGGCTCTTAGTCTAATAGGTTCTGTAAAGCCATGGTTTGTTAGAACAGTGAGCGACGCACGGCATACGCGTATAGCAGAATCTGTTGTACTCGACGCACGGCAGATTTAACTGGGTCGGTTTGTTAGCATATTCTGTCGCTCTCAAAATAGTTTCAGTTTTCAGTTTGACGTTTGTTCTCACGAAGGGTATACGTAGAAAAATGAATTCTGACAAAATCAAAGCAATCATTTTATTACTCCTAGAAGAGGAGGAGGAAGAAAAGTTAATAATACTACATTTAAATAAAAGAAATAAAAATGTAAACGAAATGTTTTCATGTGCGTTTAAATTAACAGTCGAAATAAGATTATTTCAGAACGAGGAAAAATTTCGAGAATATTTTAGGCTGTCCAGGGATTTATTTGAAACTGTATTACAATTTATAAGGGGTGAAATTACCAAAAAACCCTACAACAGAAGACAACATCCGATTTCTGCAGAAGAAAAAATTAAGCATAACTTTGAAGTACCTAAGGTTTTTTTATTTAGAGAAAAATACAATGTTTAAGTACAAAAAAGAAAACTTCTTAAAAATGTATATCATAAATGTATCTTACATTTCTGGTATTAATTGATTCTGGCGAAAATACAAACGAATGCACGCTCTGAGATCCTATATTGGGTTCCAAAGAAGTTTTTGGTCACAAGAAATATTTGTTATATTATAAAGGAACCAATGTTATGAATAGAACCAAATCATATACCTAATTAATTTGTAGCCAGCTCAGTTTCATATCGCGAAACAATATTCATGAGTTCAGCTTTTATTCTTGCCTTTTCAATCATACGAAATTTCGATACTGTGGAAGCCACACTTTCAAAAAATATGTGTATAGAAGGATCACCTGATTTTTGAGCCAATGTCGATGATGTTTCCGATTTTTTAACAAGTTTTTCAATCAAAGCGGTTCGTTCCTCTCATCCCATTTTTAAATCACTCATTAATGAGAAATTTCTGTTTTTAGACATTGACTGTTTTCGGTTAGGAGACTCCTTGTTAGATTGAAATGTCAGAAATTTCTTGGAAATTTCTCTTATGTGGAAGTTATTGACCATTTGTATTTTATATTACCATTACATTGACCAAAATGGTTTCGAAGTACAGAGACTTAGCAAGTGTATATTTCTGGCTCCTAGCGACAGGGACCAGGAGTAATAAATCGTATAATACAATATTAGTAATAGAAATTAGATGTTCGCTTCCCGTGAAGCATATGGTGTCTTTGAAGGGCACTACTGAAAGGTTTATAGTATCTTTTGTTAAAGGCAACCTGCTTTTCTCTTTGAATATTTACCCAAAGTATTAACCTGAAAACAGGTCAATTAACAGAGAACTATGTACATATTTAAAAATATGAAAATAGAATATTAATAAATGAGATATTCAATCAAAGCATACTTTAATAGTGATCAGGGATCTATATAATATTGCAAGACAAAATTGTGTCACGTGTTGAATAATAACGATACACTTTATTTTGTACCAACGTTGTTTTATTATAATGCATGCCTCAGTTTAATAAATAATAGTAATAATAGCAATTAATTTAAATACCAATTAAATACTAATAATATCAATTTAATACAAGTGACTTTTTCATTTACTTTGTGCAATTTAAAATATACCAAATCATCTAAACTTCTTCTGTTTGAATGAAATTAGTTTACCACCATATTGTACACCGTGAGTTCAGCTGAACGTTTGCGTCCAAATCAAACCCCTGTTGATACCAGCGCACACCGTCGACGTACACTGCTGTCGGTCTTCAGAGCGAGCAACTTAAGTTCTCCATCTATTCTGACTTCAGTTTTGATATTTTGGTAGATGTTAGAGAGAATAGTTTTTATTATAAATAGGGGAACTAAATTATACAGAATATGAATTACATCCTTGAGTCTTACTCTGTCAAACGCTTTCTTCAAGTCAATCAGACATAGAAATGCTGAGCTGTTCTATTATACTCTAGTTATTTCTCAGTAAATTACTTTTCGACAAATATTGCATATGTACACGATCTTTCCATTGTAAAATTTTAGTTGTAGGTTTTAGCGTTGATTGGGATCCGTGTATTCAATCAACGGTTTTAGAGTAGTATTTGATACCTCTGTAGTTTTCTGACTGCTTTTTATGTCCTTTTTGAATAACAGAATAAGTTAGCTAGAATTTTATTGTGAGTACTAAGAACTATCTTTCGTACCTTTTCCTAGTCGAATGAAAGCGGAATGGGATTACATACATATTGCATTGCAGAACGTGTATTGTAGAACATGTATTGTAGAACGCTTTTAGCTTTCTTTATTTGTCGCCTCTTGTCTTATAAATTGTACGAGTCAGAGACTAAGGACGTTAACAGAAAGGGGGTCTAATAAGGAAAGTCTCATTTTTAAATAATTATTTATTATTATTTTAACACTAGAAAGTCGGAAAGGCCAATTTGGCCCCTGTTGCGAATTTAAGTTACTGTAGTTTTTTTTTATTTGAGGCAATAATAATTTTATATTTTATGAGTTTTAATATTTTGATACAAAGCCTTATTTAACACAAAAAATATTGTTTACTAAATTTATTAAATGGTTTTTCTAACAAATCTACCATAGAAATCTAAAGGGGCCAAATTGGCCCTGTTTAAGTTATTATAGTTTTCTGGGAAATTCGAGGAGCCTTTCTTTCAAATTCCTGTCGGTTGGGTAAAGTTATATTTATGTATGTTTATTGCAAATGGTTACCCTCATACTGGTACTGATCATCTACGTAATAAAGATACAATTGTTGGTGAACACAAAGATACAATTGTTGGTCTAGCTAGAGGACCAAATGACGCGTCTCTATACTACAAAAGAAACTTCAAGACGATGGCCTATGTACGTGTTTTATAATACTCTTGATTTGGAAGCAATAAATGCATGGATTATTTATAAAGAAATAACTGGAAGTAGACTAATGCCCGATTTCACCAACGATACCTAAATATTTAAGAATTACCTAAGTGGATTTAGGTACTTCCTAACTCTAAAACGGATTTCACCATACCATAAGAATTGCCTAAACCGCTTAAGCATTACCTTACGTTAGGATACGGTTTTCGATCTCCCTAAACTTTAGGTATTACTTATCGTTGACAGTCAGGTTATATTTTTACAATTTTGACTAATGTACTTGTGACGTTTGTCAATAATTTGTTTCTTACCTTAATTTTTCTGTTATTCTGTAATATTAGGTATATTAGTCGTAATTTTGTGTTATCTTTTATATTAATAATATAATATGTGTTGGAAAATATAGAAAATCGTTTGGAGTTTTTTACAGGTCTATTGTCAAAATTATGTAGTCTACCTACTACCCCAGTTCAAAAACCCATTCATGATATTACTAAAAGTCTATCATTAAAAATTAATAATAAAAGAAGCACTTTGTGAAATAAACATGGTATTTATTTTAAAATTATTTCATTAATGACAGTTCACCTAACTTTAATTTTTCGTCATATATGTGAAATTTACAACTCTTTTCTTTTCCTCCATTTCACTGTACATATACAAATAACATACAAAACTTAACAAACTGAATTCACAAATAACTATACGCTCTGAGCTTCGCTGGTGGCGCTCCTAGCGGATTACTAATTCAACTTTCACCGGTAATTTTTAAATTTATTATTTAATTGTTATCGCTTAACATTTACAACGCAAAAAAGTAATTAAATTGTAATCGATTTTTTTAAGATTTTGCTAATCATTTTGACGTTCTATTGATAAAATATGAATTTCTTACTTCGGGTACACCGAGAGAACAATTTCTTTTCTCCTAAAACACCGATTTCTTTGAGCAATATTTCTTAAAAGTTAACATATCCTATTAACTTAAACATACCGGTTCACATATAAAGAAACAAGTTTTTTAAACACAACTCAATAATTTCTTACAGATAATTTCTTCAATACTAAGAAATGCATTAATGGTTACATTTAATTTTCTTATCCTAAGGTTTTTATTTCTTAAATTGAAAACTACAAATATTTTGCAGTATAAGAAATAAAATGTTAAGTTAATCCATATTTATATTTGTGAACAAGAAATTTTCTTGCAATCAAATAAATATTTTAAACCACAAGAAATAATTCTTCAGAAATACCCTCTGTAGTAACTGTGGTTATAAAATAAAAACTTTGTCATTAATGCCGAAATGTTACTTGCAAAGAGATTTTCTTCCACAAAAGAATTGCGCAGATTAACTATTTATGATTTAGTCGTCAGTGTTTGTTAAGATGGCGTGATATGTTCATGTTCATATAGATGGATTTTGGATTTTCTTTAAAAATTAACGGATATTTAAGGAGTAATTTAAGATGTAATAATAATATTCTTGCGTATCCGAATGGTTAAAAAAGAAATATAATAGTATCTTTATATGCTTTTTAGGTATAATGATGGATGACTCTGAAATAAAGGAGCTTATTATTCTAACTGGGAAATATGCCACAATTTAAAGCTGGGACAGAATGATATAATATATAGCTTCAGAACAATATTAAGAAAGGAGTTATTAACCAACTGCGGGGCCTTCCAGAAATGGTAGAGGTAGAACTTCATACATGTAAGTACCTTTTTAAAAATGTGTATACTTATGTATCAACTAACTATAATAGGTTTCTTGAATGTATCGTCTTCTAAAAAAATATACAATACAACGCTATATCAAATATGGCGGCTGCAACGCTGAGGATGTTTTGTGTTAATTTATTTGAGATAAAGAAATCAGTTAGTCTAAAAGAAATATATGTTTATGGTTAAGAAATGTTATTGTCGAAAACCGTGAATTAGTTAATATGTATTAAATGACTTAGATGTAAACTAATAATACTTTCCCGTAATAAAATTGCTTAATGATTAGGTATGCTGTCTCTTTTAGATTATAAAAATTAAGAAAATTACATATTATTATGTCTGCTTCAATGTTTTACATTGGTTGTATTTTCCCTCTTGTTTTAGCTAAACAAAGTTTATTGTGTGACTTAATATTATACAGATAAATAATTAATATTTCATTAACAAAAAGAAAAAAATAAACAAAGATGTGTAGGTTAAATAATTTCATGTTTGAACTAAATATGATTGATTATTATTAGTATTAATATTTCTTATGTGGGGCCGTGTATTTGTTTTTTTTTTGTATTTCCTAAATTTGTCAAAATAAATATCTATATCTTTATAAAAAAAATTTATTAAGGTAAGTTTACTCTTTCTACATAACGATTTTGTTTTAGTGAATTGCTGATATACAAAGTGCTATTAACAAAAGAAGGTAAATTTGAGGAAGTTGGATTTTCCTCTCCATCCTTTTATTGTTGTGTAGAAGCCAGTGGTTTAAGAGTGGAGAAAATATTTGTATGTAATAATAACGATTTATATCTTGTTTTATTAATAAATAATGATTTTACCTTAACACAATGATTTATTTCGCCTTATGTAATATCACTTTATTTTCAAGAAATATTAACTTAACTCTAAATATACGTTTATCTCTGCGAAATATATTTCTTAACATTAAATACATTAATTATTAATAGTAAAATAATAATATTCCTTATAAGAAATATTATTGCTCAGAAAGAATAGTTTTGTAATGTGTAGAAAATATATTTTTATGACTAATAAAATTAATTAACATCAAGTGTAATTTCTTTCTGATAAATGGGTTTGAAGTTTGCCAGAAAGTGATAGTTCAATCATGTTTAAGATATATTTCTTTGGCTATAGTAGAATTTATTTGAAATATTTTAGAAAATTATATCTTACATACAAAGATATATTTCTTAGGCAATATGCCAAGTCGATCTTTCTTAAATATTAATAAAGTTTCTTTATGTCAAGAATTTTTTTCTCTCGGTGTACTTTCACAATTATCGTGTAGATGGCGCTAAGATTTTTAGATTTAATTATAATTACATATTACCGTACATTAAAAAAACTTAAATTCAGTATTTAAAACGTAAGTATATTTAAGGTAAAAATATATACCACAGCTTTGACCAACTAATATTTTTTATAATTAATGTTTTTAATTTTAATTTTAAATTAATCACTTTGACATTTATGTCAAATTTCCGGTAAAGGTTTACAGACTTGCCACTACTGGCGCTCGCGAATTTCTAAATATCCCCTCTACGTACGAGCTCACAGCGTATAACTACTAAATAAAATAACTATAACAGTAGGTACAAAACTGAATAAAACCAACTTAGCAAACAAACAATTTTGACAAATAATCAAAAAAGTAAGGTAATGTCATCTTATTCTTCTTTTTATTTATCAAAAATAGTTCAAACGTACCCGAATTAATACCTAGGAAAGAATTTCCTAACAGTTCTTTTAGTTGTGAAAGGCTATTGTTCTTAAGTACTGACTTAGGAAGTTCCTATCGATAAGAATTACTTAATAAGGCAATTGTTTAGGTATCGTTGGTGAAATCGGGCGTAAGTCTTCGTAAGTTTATTCTTCGGCTGTGTGAAGAATTATGGGCCCCATACCTTGCTCCCGAAATCTGCAACTACGCGTAGCAACACCAGGTTAACCAACAACTATCACTGTTATTATCCAAAAACGAAAAAAATATCAGTTGAAAATATTTTGTAAAGGAAATCATACTTCCAACCATTGCCACGGCTGTAACAAGGCAATGTATGGAAAATATCAAAAACTGCCAACTGTATGGTGTTTCGAATGTTTGTGATAGGCAGCGAATGTGTTAAATAATGAAAGTAAAAAATAAAATCAGATTCTATCGTCTAGAGCAGTGGTTCCCAACCTTTTTCCCATGATCGCCCCCTTAGACAGATTTCACCGGTTGTGAATACTACAGGGTGTAACGAAAATACAGGTCATAAATTTAATCACATATTCTGGGACCAAAAATAGTTTGATTGAACCTAACTTACCTTAGTACAAATGTACATACAAAAAAAGTTACAACCCTTTGAAGTTACAAAATGAAAATCGATTTTTTCCAATATATCGAAAACTATTAAAGATTTTTTATTGAAAATGGACATATGGCATTCTTATGACAGTAGAATCTTAAGAAAAAATTATAGTGAAATTTGGCCCCAGTTTAAAAATTTTATGGGGGTTTAGTTCCTTTAAACCCCCCTTACTTTTGTGTACGTTCGAATTAAATTATTATTGTAGTACCATTACTTAAACACAATATTTCTAAAACTTTTTTGGCTCTCAGTACTTTTTCAAAAAGTCAGTTTTTATCGAGATATTTTGAATATTTCTTAAATCCACCACATATTTGTATATGGTTAAGTACGATTATGGAGACTTGGTAAAAATATGAAAATTTATGTATGATTTACATTTTTAGGTATATTTTGAACCGTATTAAAAAAGAAGCCATATCTCGATAAAAGTTGCTTCTCGAAAAAATACAAAGAGGCAGAAATGTTTTAAAAACATTTTGTTTAATTAATGGTATAGCAGTAATAGTTTAATTGGAGCGTACACAAACATTTGGGGGGTTTAAAGGAACAAAACCCCCATACAATTTTTATGTAAACATATTGAAAAAGACGCCGCAACTCGATAAAAACTGCCTAATCAAAAAAATACTAAGAGCCAAAAAAGTTTTCAAAATATTGAATTTAACTAATGGTACCAAAATAATAATTTAATTGAAACGTACAGAAAAGTTTGGGGGGTTTAAGGGAACAAAACCCCCATAAAATTTTTATGGGGAGCACAAATTTCACTATAATTTTTCTTTAAGATGCTCCTGCCATAAGAATGCAACATATCCATTTTCAATAAAAAAATCTCTAATAGTTTTCGATATAATTGAAAAAATCGATTTTGATTTTGTAACTTCAAAGGGCTATAACTTTTTTTATGTGCATATTTGTACTAAGGTAAGTTAGGTTCATTCGAACTATTTTTGGTTCCAAAATATGTGATTTAATTTATGACCTGTATTTTTGTTACACCCTGTATAATCGCCCCCCTCCCCAATTAAATTGAAACAAAAAATTATTCAGTACAATATTGATTTATTTTTACATTTCGTAAAATGATACATGGTAAGTCATCATTCAATCTTCGCTTGTCCACTGCTGGACATATATCTCTCTCATAATTTTCCCTCTATTTCGATCTTGTGCCTCTTGCAATTTGTCCACGTGTTCGTGAACATGGTTAGTAATAATTGTTAATTTCTCCCTTGGGCCTGGTGATACTCACATAATTTCTATATGTCTGGCTCAATGTTGGTTAATAGCTATGTTCCTCAAATCCCCTCCAAGGTGGAGGCAATATGTTTGAAGATCCTCAGAATAACCACATTATGATTTCTGGGGAATTTGGTCAGACCTCCTCTCTGTATATTTTCTTCAAAAATAGATAGTTTGTCAATGAATGCTCCTACTACATCCTTCGCTTTGGCCATATTTATGTTCTTCCTTTGTAATTCCAGATTCGTTCCATTTAATTTTTCAGAAATATCTGATAGTTAAGCGATGTCATTTCGCTTCTCTTGTAGTGCTGTACTCAGTGTGGGGTTAGTAGTTATCATGAGACTGCAGAACCGCCATAAGCAATTCCCTTTCGAAAGCCAGCGGACTTCCGTATGTAGTACTGTAGTAGCAATGTATTAAATATCTCATCATTTTCTTTACAGAGTGTCAGAGTGTACGAAATATTCCATCATTCTTTGGTTTTGCTTTAATTTTATTTACCTCATCTATGACAAGACCAATATTTACATATGAAGCACAGACATGGACCTTCACGAAGGAAAATATGGAAAGAATGGCCAATACTCAAAGGGCACTGGAAAGAAAGATGCTGGGTATCAAGATAAGTGACAAAAATAAAAATACATGGAGCAGAAATAAAACCAAAGTGAAAGATCTAAACAAACATGCAGCTACTCTCCAGTTAAAAACATGATAAAACAACAGACAAAAAGACGGAAGATGGAATGAAGCGACAATCCACTGGAGACCTTGGGACCGTAAAAGAGGAAAGGGCAGACCATAGATGAGATGGTCGAATGACCCAAAAAGATACGCTGGGACCAGATGGACAGGATTAGCACTGAACGAAGAAGAGTGGAAAAATAAGGGGGAGGCCTACGTTCAACTTTGGACAAATGAAGGGCAAAAGATAGATAGATGACAAAACGACCACAATTTTGGCCGTACACTTTTTGTTGGAGTCAGATCGGCAGGGTCGGTACCTACTCTCATCATTCTTATCCCACTTCTATCCCTTTCTCTTTTGTGCGGATGTTCGCCCAATACGAAAGCTTGATAAAAGGAAAATGCAGAATTAATTATAATGTATTACTTACCTATAAAATTAAATTGTATCATGATTCATAGCCCTCTGTTACTAGACGAGATATTTGTGTTATTATTACCTGCATTGATGTACATTTAATTACTTTTTATTATCCTATGGATATCCGATCGAAAGTATGGTTTTTTCTTCTCTATTACCCATTTCTCTTTTCCCAGATGCTAATCGCCCACCTTATCGCCCCCTTTTTTCTATTGCCCCCCATATCGCCCCCTTCGCTCTATCGCCCCTCTGAAAATCTCAAATCGCCCCCAAGGGGCCGATCGCCCCCCGGTTGGGAATCACTGGTCTAGAGTAGATTTAATTTCTTTAAACTGAGTTTTAATTGACTAAAGAATGTGGGACCAAAATGATCCCTTCGGACTTTCTAGGTAGGTATGCTAAGCCAGACTTTATAGTGTTAATAATAGATTTGTATCTGGGACTTTTCTATTTTCTATATTCTGTAAAGTTGTATGAGGTATTCTTCTATAACACTCCAGGTCCATGCTGGGCACAAGCACCTCAGGAACTATCGCCATAATGATATTCGAGTTAACTCTCCGAGTACTTATTTTTTACTCATTTTAAGTTCTTCTTCTTCTTCCTACTTTATAAATAGGCACAATGCCTGTTTTACTTCGGGTTTTACCCTCAATTTACATTGTCTGATCATCTTTTCCTCGGTCGTCCCAATGATCTTCTTCCATTTGGCGATTTGTCTCTTGCTATTCGTACTATTCTATTTTCTGTCAATCTTTCTATGTGCTAATTCCATTATATTTTTCTTCTTTTGGTCCACATGTTTATTTCTTCCATGCCACATATCGCTCGTATTTCCTCACTTCTTACTCTATCTCTTAGAGTTTGGTTTGTTATTTTTCGTACGACTTTCATTTCTGCTGTTTCCAGCAGTCTTTGTGTTTTCGCCGTATCTGCTCTTATTTCCGCTGTGTACGTCATTATCGGTCTTATTGTTGATTTATATATTCTAGTTTTCGTTTCCATTGTGAGGTATTTGTTTCTCCAGATTGTGTTGTTGAGACATCCTGCTGCTCTGTTCGCCATGTTCACTTGTTTTTGTACTTCTTCTTCCACTTTTCCGTAGCTTGACAGTTTTATTCCCAAGTATTCCGTTTCCATCACTTGTTCTATTATTTTGTTATTTACGACCAATTTACATCATCTCGGTTCCGCTGATATTACTATCGATTTAGTTTTCTCTGTTGAGATCACCATGTTATATATTAGAGCCGTGTCATCGAATTCTTTAATTTATCTTTGTAGGTCATCTTCATTTTCGGCTGTTATTATGGCATCGTCGGCGTAGCAAATTATCTTTATTTCCTTTTCTCCCATTCTATATCCTCTTCTTTTTTTAACTTTCTTTATGATTTCATCCATTATCAGATTAAATATTAATGGGTTCAGCGAATCTCCTTGTCTAATGCCAGTTTCATACTTGATAGATTGCGATAGTTTTCCCTTACATCTTACCATAGCTATGTTATCTTTATATATAAAGAGTTGAGAGAACATCAAATAGATATCTGCGCCCTACAGGAAACAAAGAGGAAAGGTAAAGGGCATACGTGGCTTGGAGAATATTTACTAATATATAGTGGGGGTTCCGAAACAAGAAAGAGCAAAGGAAGGTGTAACAATAATGATCATTTTAAGTTAAATTTTAAAACTCCAAGAGACAAGGTTCAAGTTACTCCGAGGGCACCAGTTACCTCGGGGATCATCGTCACCATGATATTCGTATTCATCGACCACAAAAAAACACCCGAGTAATAACTTTTGATTGATTTTTAATAGACGAACGTATGCAAGATCAAACAGAGAAGTAAAAAATCTAGTAACGAAAGCAAAAAATATTTCCTGGGAAAGTAAATGCGAAGAGCTCAACTAGGGGAGTGCAATAAGAACGAAAAGATACAATTTTTCGGAAAAAATCAAACAAGGTTATATTTTTTTAAACTTTTTTTGTTAGTTTATAAATATGTTAAAGTAAAAAGTTCTACTCACAAATTTCGCCGCTAATTGTTTATTAATTGTTTAAACAATAACAATTGTTTTGTATAAATAATGTTAAAAATATGGGTGAATTCAACATTTTATTTTGATAAAAAATGTTTTTATTTTAGTTTTGATTATGCTGAACCCGAATCTGACATTACAATTTGCAAATTCAAAATGGCGGATTCAAAATGGCGGATTTTTTCCTAAAAATCCTTAAAAAGTAGTTGTAAAATGCAATTTTTTATATAAAACGTGTTTGTTTACATATATGTGGATATTTTTGAGAGGTTGCTGAACCTGAATCGAATTTTGATAATTTAAGTTATAAAATGGCAGATCCAAAATGGCGGATAACTTAAAAAATAGTTGTAAAATCATAATTTCTTTACAAAATGTATTTATTTCTACATATATTTAATTTTGAGAGCTTTGGTAAACCTAACTTAAATGTTAACATTATAAACTATAAAATGGCGGATCCAAAATGCGGATTTTCTAAAAAGAACATAAAAAAGTACATTTTTCTAAAACATTTATTGTCTTTATTTTTAACAGGTTGTTGAATCTGAATTAAAAAATAAAAATTTAAATTTCAAAATGGCGGATACAAAATGGCGGATATTTAAATGAAAAACAAGTAGAATCCAATCAAACAAATATGGAATTTCATTCTTAAAAAAAGATCAAAAAATAATTTTCACAATAATATTAAAAATTAAAATGTATTAGAAAGAATATTTAAAAGAAAACAAATTTTCGATTAGAAGGATATAATTACATATTGGAACATAGTTTTTAATTCCAAACAACTTTTCTTTATAAAAATTTTCGATATTGTGAAATATAAAAGTACTTTACTCTTGAGTGAAGTCAATATTTTTTGACATACCTCGTACAAAATTAACAAAATTTGATATTTGATGGTTGCATCTTATGTTAAAACCGATGCAGAGTATTTTATAAAGAATAACTTTTTTTCGTAAAACTGATATTAAAAAAGTTATCAACAGCTTCCAAGTTACGCAGACACACTGTATAAGAGCTAAAAAAAAAAAAATTGTTGAACATTTATTATTGTTGAAGCTTATTATTAAATGTATTTTAGGTAAGTTTTACAGAAAAAAGTTTTGATCACTCTGTATATACATTTTTTCAGCTGGTAATTTTCGGTTTTTGTATTACATTTTTGTTATCTTTCTTAGTTTTCTCAAAAAGAAATTGTTTATTTCATTTTTAAACTAAAATAATTCAGTGTTTTTTAAAGATTACATCCCAAGCTTTAAAAAAAAGCAAAAAAATTGTATTAGATTTATTCAAACTTGAGTAATACCGTCTTAAAATGGTCGGAACTCTGTAAAACTACGAAGTTTTCAAAAATTACATTTTTTGAGACATCGTATTATTTGGATTAAATTTTTGAGATTTTTTTTTGAATGAAACATCGTTTAGTAAGATGATTGAGAGGTAAGTTATGCAAATTTAAGAGTTTTTTAAGTAAAATTGTATTAGTTACACATTTTTAAATCATTCTTAAACAAAATTCATGTAAGGCTCATTTTCCGCCCACACCGTACTTATGTCCATATATTTTATGTCTTTTTATTACAACCATAAGATAGCTTATTTCATCTTCTTTCATGTGCAATTTGTAAAATTTCTTTTGATCCATTAGTTAAAGAATTACATTAAAAAAACTCAACCGTGCACTTCTTCCAACGCTAGTTTACAGTGCGCCAATGTGTGTGAGAAGGGTGACTTTAGCGTTATAAATAAAAAATTACAGAAGCTAGAGATTTAACTTTAGAAAAATCTTTGTATAAGGTTTTTTTGTAAAATTTTTTGGATTTTTCAATGGTCAAGTCAGTTTTTTTCTAAAAATTATATTTTCGGAGTTATTTAAAAAAACATCTAACTTCGCTGTTCATTTGTTTAATAAAAAATGAAGCACCCACTTCTCGAGTAGAACTTTTTGATATGTTGTTTATTAAACATTTCTTAATGAAATTACAAAAAATTTTATCTTATTCCGAAGTGAAAATCTAAATACGTTCCCCTAAACAAATATATAGGGTCGACAAGATCAAGAGAAGCATGGAAAACGATAAAAAATCTGAAAACAAACAGAAAAGAAACTAGTAGAATATATTTAATAAAAGAAAGATCTTGGATCGAACATTACTCGCAACTTTTGACTGAAACAAGACCGCAATTCACGAACATCAGTACAACAACATATGAAGTAGAATACGATGAAGACGATGAAATAACAGTAGAGGAAATCCAGAATGCAATACGAACTCTAAAAAATCGAAAGTCATGCGGACCACAAGGAATACCGAACGAATTACTAATTACTAAAACACAGCCCACAAGTATTACGAGAATTACTTGCGTATGTTTTTACCTTATTCTATAAAGGTCATGATTTACCACCTGAGTGGACAAAAGCACATATTAACAACATATACAAAAAAGGAGATAGAAAACATTGTTTAAACCACAGGGGGCTTAGTGTCATAAACTCACTCTCAATACTCTATGGAAAAATAATAAAAAATAAAATTGAAAAAGAGATGACAGATGTAGAAGAACAAAATGGCTTTCGTGCAGGCAGATCCTGTAGAGACAGCATATTTTCTCTAAAACAGGTTATTGAGAAAATATTAGCCCACAACCTTTCCACCCATATAGTTTTTATTGATCTGACAAAGGCACACGATAGGGTACCACTTTCAATGGTTTGGATAGCAATGGAAAAACAAGGAATAAGCAAAAAAATATACAAGCAGTACAACAGCTTTACAAAAATATGACGGTAAACATTAACTGGAAACAAATTAACGAGATAAATTCCTATTAGTAAGGGCCTAAAGCAAGGCTACTGCATAGCACCTTCACTCTTTAAAATATATTTAAATGAGGCACTCTCACTGTAGTTATAGGCCATGATAAAGAAGAAGAGGCGTGACTTGGCACAATGAAGTTAGATATAGGTTAGCAGGTTAGAATGTAAACATGTAACGTGGAGATTGTAAATCTAATACTTTTATTAAACATAATATTTAATAAATACCTGACCTGAGTATTATTATTACATGGCGCAGTCAGTACAAGAGCCAAAAGTACAGTTATCCAGAATGGAAGGAAAAGTGCCAGAATCCATGAAATTCGAGGGAAACCTTCATGAAAATTTTAAACGGTTTTACCAAAATTTTGATATGTATCTTATTGCAACTGAGAAAGATGACAAAGCCGATAAAGTAAAAATTGCTTTGTTTTTAAATATGATTGGACCGAAAGGAGTTGATATATATAACATTCTCAAACTACTAGAACCTAATAAATTTGATAGTGTCATATCAGAATTTAAGAAGTATTGTGCTCAGAAGAAATAAAACATATGAACGTTTTGTATTTAATAAAAGAATTCAAGCTGTAGATGAACCTTTTGATAGTTATCTTAGTGATCTAAAAAAGTTGATACAAAGCTGTGAATACGACACTCAGGAAGACAGCATATTGACAGATAGGTTAGTTTTAGGAACAAATAATCCATCAGTTCAAGAAAAATTATTAAATGCTCAAAAGTTAACGCTTGAAACAGCAATAGATATATTATGCAGAAACTCTGAAATAACAAAAAGGCAGTTAGAATCTGTAAGAAACAATGAAAGTTTGGAAGTAAATACAGTAAAAAATAGACAAGAAAGTGGAAATACACAAAGTGAGTTAAAATTTTTGTGTAAAAATTGCAAACGTAAACATGTAGCTGCCCAGCGCCCAGCGTTTGGAAAAAATTGCTTTAAATGTGGTGGAGCAAATCACTTTAGTAATGCCTGTTTTGCTGAAATGTCCAATCAGCAAAGATATAAAAGGTAAAATGTTAAGAAAGTTAAAGAAATTAGAAGACATGACGAGAACATTGATGGCTATTCAACAGATGATGACATAAATGTGCATATCGTGAAAGGAGTTGGAGCAATCAATAGTAGAAATCGTAATCAATGGATCGAAGTATTCAACATAAACAACCAATACAGTGAGTTCAAGATGGACACTGGATCGGAAGTAAATATATTACCTAGGGATATCTTAAATGTCTTATTCAGAAACAGTAAGTACAAAATTGAAAAGTGTAATACTATGTTAGAAGCTTATGGAGGTACACGTTTGAAAACTTTAGGGAAAATTACTCTAAATTGTAAGAGGTTAGATAGGAATTATAATTTAGAATTTGTAGTTGTAGATTTAAAAGTCCAGCCAATTTTGGGTTTAAAAACATGATATTCTTTTGACTTAATTAAAGAAACACAGAGTGTGAATGTTGATGAGGAACATACTAATAAAGAACAATTATTACTAGAATATAAAGATATATTTGAGGGAATGGGCACATTCACAAGTTTTTGTAAAATACAATTAAAAATGATAGTGTTCCAGTAGCTAGACCAGCTAGAAGAGTACCATTTACCATAAAAAATAAGCTAAAAGAGAAAAATTAAGTAAATTAGAAAGTAGAAACATTATATCCAAAGTAACAGAAGCATGTGAATGGGTTAATAATATAGTTATAGTTGAGAAGCCAGATGGTTCACTGCGTCTGTCTAGACCCTCAAGAGCTTAATAACTGTATTGTTAGGGAATATTTTGAAATTCCTAGTTTAGAGGAAATAAGTTCGAAACTGCCAGGAAAAAAATATTTTTCAGTATTAGACTTTAAAGATGGCTTTTATCAAGTAAAATTTGATGAAAAATCTAGTTCCTTAACAACATTTGCAACTCCATTTGGGTGTTACAAATTTCTTAGATTACCATTCGGTCTAAATCTGTCCCCAGAATATTTTCAAAAATTAAATTGTAAAAATTTTGGTGACATTGAAAATGTTATTATATATTTTGATGATCTATTAATTGCATCTGATTCCATGGAGGAGCATGAAAAAGCACTTAAAAAAGTGTTTGACAGATCTAGGGAAAAGGGTGTAAAGTTTAAGAAATCAAAATTTCAGTTTAGACAGCTGACAATGAAGTATATGGGACACATTTTTAGTGAAGATGGTATGAAAATAGATAATGAAAGATTGAGGGCTATAAATGAGCTAAAATATCCGTCAAACAAGAAAGGGCTTCAAAAACTGCTGGGTGTGGTAAATTATGTACGAAAATTTGTTTCGAAATTGGGTGAGATTGCAAGCCCACTCTATCAGTTACTGAAAAAGAATGTTATTTTTCAGTGGCTTGGAGTTCATAGTAAAGCACTGGAAGTGATAAAACAGGAACTTGCTAAAAATATATCTCTAAAGAAATGTGATTCTAGTAGAGATATTGTAATTCAAACAGATGCGTCCCAGTTTGGTTTGGGATGTTGTCTAATGCAAGATGGAAGACCTGTTGCTTATGCTTCTAGAGGTTTAACAGGTACTGAGGAAAATTATGCTGTTATAGAGAAAGAGTTATTAGCGGTAGTGTTTGCATGTCAAAAATTTCACAATTATATTTATGGTCGCTCTGTAAAATTCATAACAGATCACAAACCTAATGTAAGTATCATGAGTAAGCAAATAAGTCAAATTAGTTCTCCTAGGTGGCAAAGGCTAAAACTGAAGCTACTGAAATATGATATACAAATTCAGTATGTACCTGGTAAATATTTACATATTGCTGATTATTTGTCTAGAAACGTAAGTGATGAAAGTGCAGAGAGTGATGATGATATGAATGAAATGGTGCATTCATTGGAAAAGCATTTAAGAATGAGTGATACTAGAAAGATTCAGTTTAAAGCAGAAACAGTAAAAGATAATGTACTGAGTAAAGTCATTGAGTGTTGTCTGAGAGGATGGAAGAATACAAAGTATGAAGGAGAGATGAAAGTTTTTCACAAGTTAAGAACTGAGTTGTTTGTTAATGATACTCTTGTATTTTTCAATGATAGAATTGTTGTACCTAAAGTTTTGCGAAAAGAGATGCTTCAAATTGTACATGAAGGTCATTTTGTTATAAATCGTTCAAGAGATGGAGCAAAAGATGTCTTATTTTGGCCAGGGATGAGTGTGGATATTGCGAATGAGATACACCCAAGTAGCAATTTTACGACCTGCAACCAATTTTGTCTTAATGGGACGTTAAATTTAAGGACAAAATTGGTTCACAATAAGCCTTAACCAAGGACAACGTCTGTTTTTCCTATGGGCCAACGTTGCTGCTAATAAGTCATATAATCTGATGGCCAACCGACATCGGGAATAACGACGTCAATTATTAGGATAAGGTTTGACGTTAAGCTGACGTCGCCCTTAACCTATCTGTAGTATAAGTGCAATTAAGTGGCATACATCAACGACTACTCAACGTCGGGAATTACAACGTATTTTTTTAGGATAGATGCCAACGTTCACAGGACGTTGGTGTTTTATCGAGTATGGTAGACGTATTTTTCGAGAAGACGACAACGACAATCCAACGTTGAGAATACCAACGTTAATTATTAGGTTAAGGTTTAACGTTAAGCTGACGTCGGGTATAACCTCTATACTACAATGTAATTTACTGGAAGACATTTACCGACTGCTCAACGTCGGGGATTACAGAGTATTTATTAGTATCGAACCCAACGTTCAGGAGACGTCGGGTGTTTTCTCAGTAGGTGTCGAGTCATTATAAATATGGCAGTGTCCGTGTTTAAAAGATATTTCTACTTTATACATACGGAGGGCCATAGGGCTTGTTTATCGTTATTTTAAGATGAAGGGATGGTTGGGCTTACTAGCCCACTTGAGATAAGAATATATTGATGTTTTAAGGAATGTGTAGATATTGTAATATGTTTTAAAGTCAGTCGAGTTTGTAACATTCTTCGGATAACATCCAAATAAAAACTTTATTTTAAGCTACACTTGCGTATTTTTAATAGGGGTAATTTTTTGTAATCGAAAGTTATTTTCTATAATTTAATTTCGAACCAGGGATCTTTGCGTGAAGTAACTCGTGGACATCCCAACGTAACATTTTGGCGACCGTGACAGGACTTAGATATATACGGGTGTGCTTAAAAGTTAGTTGTTTCCGCGTATTTAGTGTACACTTTTTTCCGGCGAATAAATTCGTTTGTCGTGAGGCTCGGCCGAAGTTGTTACCCTTGTAAGCGAGAAATATGGCATTAGAATTAGAAACAAAACGCCGAACAGTGCTTCGTACTGCTTTTACGACAGCTGCTAATGTTTTGAACAATTTGTTATCTGAAACGGTGGACACTCGACCCTGGCAACAAATTAGTGCAGAGTGGGAACTGTTACAAGTTACGTACAATGAGCTTTGCGTCGTGGAAAGTGCGGTGTTTGAAGCTATGATCGAAAAGGCTTCCGAGGCAGAATTAATCAGTGAGATGGAGGCAAAGGATAGATACAGCACACGCTACTATGAACTGAAGTACAAATGTGAAGACAGACCCAGTTTAGTAAGTTCAGAGTCATCAATAAAAGGTAAGCGCAGTTTTAAATTACCTCCAATCGAATTCAAGAAATATTCTGGGGACTTGATAGATTGGCTTCCATTTTGGTCGCAGTTCAAAGTAGTGCATGATGATCCATCGATTGATTTAAACGACAAAATAGCTTATTTGAGACAAGCCACTGTAGACGGTAGTAAGGCCAGACGTTTAGTGGAGAGTTTTCCTGCAGTAGCCGATAATTACTCAAAAATTATAAAGAGTTTGAAGTCTAGGTTTGGCAGAGAGGATCTCCAGATTGAAGTATATATTAGGGAGCTCTTAAAGTTAATTTTGAGTCGAGTTTCTAGTAGTTCTTGTAATGTTTCTGCACTATATGATATGATAGAGAGTCAACTTCGTTCACTTGAGACCTTAGGCATAACTGCTGACAAATATGCGGCAATATTGTATCCCCTTATTGAGTCATGTTTACCGGAGGATATGATCAGACTATGGCATAGATCTTCACAGTTTTTAAGGCCTTCTGGTTCCGTATCCATGCACAATGTCGAAGAATCTGCAGAAGTTTCAACTTTGGAGACAAGATTAAGTGGGCTAATGAGTTTTCTACAAAATGAAGTTCAAAATGAACAAAAAATTAATTTAGCAACGGAAGGTTTTGGTTTATCGACTGAAAATAAATGTAAATCCAATAACCTGGTTGAAAAGAAGAATATAAAATCACCAAAGCAAGGAACTGATCAGCCATCAGCGACCGCTGCTGGGTTGGTAAATTATGAGGTTGACAGGTGTATTTTTTGCGAAGGACAGCATGACAGTATCAATTGTTTTAAAGCACAAAAATTGTCTATGGAACAGAAACGACGAACATTGTCAGAGAAGAAAGCCTGTTTTCGATGTTTGAAGGTTCGACATTCTTCGAAGAAGTGTAGAGCACGTTTGAATTGTATTTTGTGTTGTAAATCCCATGTTGTTTTGATGTGTCCTGATTTACCTGTTAACAAAATTGATACATCGACCTCAAGTATCAGCCGCTCGGAAGAAAATATTACTGAGGATCAGACGCTTGCGAATTTGAATAATACACAGGTTTTTTTACAAACTCTGCGAGTAAACATAAGAAGTGCACATGGTACTAAACAAGTAAGGGCACTTATTGACACTGGATCGCAGAGAACATATATTTTACAGCGTACCGCACAAGAAATGGGTTTTTCTGCCAAAGGAACGGAAAATATCGTACATACGTTATTTGGCGGTAAAAGTACTTCTGAACAACGACATAAATTATACAAGGTAACTGCCATCATGGAGGAAGCTAAGATGGATTTGAGAGGGTGGGAGTCTTCTGGTAGTACAAAAACAGTTGTCCCTGTTCTTGGTCTTCTCTGGGACTCCTCAAGAGACACACTAAAAATCAATGGTGAAATTTTTCAGGGAGTGGTCGGAAAAGAACCCATAACTAAGAGACTGATGCTTTCTGTAGCTCAGAGTATATTTGACCCTATTGGTTTTACCTGTCCAGTATCTCTGTTCCCTAAACTGTTGCTGCAGAAACTTTGGGAAAAGCGCCTGGGATGGGATGCACCAGTCGAGAATGACATGGCTGAGGAATTTTGTCAATGGGTTACTCATCTTCCTGAACTGTCGAGTATTGAGATTCCACGTTGGATCCAGGCTGGGCCCATTGAAGCTGACCATTGGAGTTTGCACACCTTTTCAGATGCAAGTAAGAAAGCTTATGCAGCCGTAGTGTTTTTGAGAGTTCTTCGGAATGATGGTGTTTCGATTTTTCTTGTAGCAGCTAGGAGTCGTGTGGCTCCTTTGAAGAAGATTTCTATACCTAGATTGGAACTGTTGGCAGCCACTATTGGTGCTAGACTTTATCAGTCAGTCAAAAGACAATTTTCTCAGCATGTTGAGTCTTATTTTTGGAGTGATTCCACTACGGTTCTTTCTTGGATTCAACGTAAGGATGACTGGTCTGTTTTTGTTTTTAATAGAGTTCAGGAGATTAGAAATTTAGCCAATGCTGAGTGTTGGAAATATGTGCCTGGTTCTCTCAACCCTGCCGATCTTCCATCAAGAGGCTGTGGTGTTCGGCAATTGTTCGAATCTCGATGGTGGGAGGGCCCGGAATGGTTGTACAGAAACGAAAATTATTGGCCCCAACAAAAAGTAGAGGTTGATGAAGAAGAAGTCGGCACTGAGGAAAAGAAAAAAGCCATTTCGTCACTATTGAATATGACGTCCGACGATTGGCACCTGCGTTACTTTTCTCAGTACACAAAACTGTTAAGAATGATGGCTTGGACGCTACGATTTTGTTACAATACGAGAAATTCAAATGGAAAACTTACAGGCGAATTGGTCGCGGAGGAAATCGACAAAGCCGAAATGTTTGTGTTGAAGTTAGTGCAGAAAGAAGCGTTCGGTTCAGATACGAAACGAATTTCCTCGCTAAACACGTTTGTCGATGAATTTGGACTAATACGTTTAAAAACTCGCGTTACCGAGAGAATTGACACGGAAGATTTTCGTCTGCCTATCTTACTTCCGGGTGAACATTTTATAGTGCGCAAGTTGATTTTGAGCTTACACAAAAACTCTTGTCACGTTGGTACACAGGGACTGCTTAGTTTGCTCCGCGAAAAATATTGGACTTTAGGGGGTAGACGGATTGTGCGGTCCATTTTAAAAGAATGTGGTGTGTGCAAGAGACAAGATGGGAAATCGTTCGAAGTACAAACGCCTTCATTGCCGGCCGATAGAGTTCGAGATGCTGCAGTGTTTGAGATTTCCGGGGTGGACTTAGCTGGGCCTCTTTACTTGAAATCGGGCGAGAAGGCATGGATTTGTTTGTTCACTTGTGCCGTTTATCGCGCAGTTCATCTGGAACTCGTTACCTCCTTGTCAACAAATGCATTTATTCAAGCTTTCCGTCGCTTTGTTGCCAGGCGTGGACGCCCGAGAACGGTTTATAGTGACAATGGAACGAATTTTACGGGACTTGAGAACGCGCTTAAGCAATTGGACTGGAACATGATCGCGGAATATAGTTCTACACAACGTATTAAGTGGCGTTTCAACCCCCCTACAGCTGCATGGTGGGGTGGATTTTGGGAGCGATTAATAGGTATTGTGAAAGGACTTTTGCGAAAAGTTTTGGGTCGAGCGTCTCTCAATTATGAAGACTTATTGACATTGTTGTGTGATTGTGAGAGTATAGTCAACTCGCGGCCGTTGACGTATATTTCGGATGATCCTACTGAGTTAGCCGCGTTGACGCCAGGTATGTTTTTACGTGAGCAAGTCAGTTACGAGTTGCCGGATTGTGATTTGCTAGAGCAGAATTCTCTCACACGCAAAATACGCCGTTTGCAAGAGTTGAGAAATCATTTGCGAAAAAGATTTCGGGCTGAATATCTGGCTCAACTCAAAGCGGGAACGAAGAAGACGAAAGTGTCTAAAGCGTCTATCGGGGATGTCGTTTTAGTAGGCAATGACAACATCAAGCGTCTTCAGTGGCCTTTAGGAAAAGTTATTGAACTTTTACCCGGTAGAGATAATCAGGTGCGGTTAGTTCGTCTTGCGACGGCACAAGGCCAACTTCTGAGACCGTTGCAAAGGCTTTACCCAGTGGAAGTCGTGGAGGCAGTTACTGCTGGCGAGAATATCCAGGGTATTACCCTACGGGATGCGGCTCCAGAGACAGTGCCCCAAGAGAACGGTTGTCAGCTCCAGGCTGAGGAAGAATCAAGTGAAATAAGTGCGGGAGTGACAAAAAGCAGAGCACCCGATCTAAATGAAAGATGTACGCGAAGTGGCTGGGTAGTTAAAACTCCTGTAAGATTCAAGTGACATTTTCTTGACTTGATTTTTTCATGACTCTGTTTGTTTTTTGATATTTTACTTTTCACTTTATTTGATATTTTGTTATAATTGTTCGTGACTCTGTATTTTTTGAGAAATTTTGTCAAATTCCCCAAGGTGGGAGAATGTCGAGTCATTATAAATATGGCAGTGTCCGTGTTTAAAAGATATTTCTACTTTATACATACGGAGGGCCATATGGCTTGTTTATCGTTATTTTAAGATGAAGGGATGGTTGGGCTTACTAGCCCACTTGAGATAAGAATATATTGCTGTTTTAAGGAATGTGTAGATATTGTAATATGTTTTAAAGTCAGTCGAGTTTGTAACATTCTTCGGATAACATCCAAATAAAAACTTTATTTTAAGCTACACTTGCGTATTTTTAATAGGGGTAATTTTTTGTAATCGAAAGTTATTTTCTATAATTTAATTTCGAACCAGGGATCTTTGCGTGAAGTAACTCGTGGACATCCCAACGTAACAGTAGGTATATGGTAGATTGCTGCGTGTACTTGCGGGAAGGTGAGAACGACAATACAACGTAGGTAATAACAACGTAATACTAAGTAAAGTTGTATACGTTAACCTGACGTCAATTTTTTTTATAAGATACCTGTAATTTACTAAAAAACGTCGACGACTATCCAACGTCGTAAAGTAAATTTTCGACAATTGGTTGTTTAGTTTCCAACTACAAAACGACCTAAAAATTTGCTGATTAGGGCCTATCTGACTTGACTTGTATGACTATAATATGACAGATATTACATTGCATAACATAACCTTACTTTTTTACACTTGGTTTTTCTAGTTTTTCTATAAACAGTATATTAACAATAACAATTTATTGAATGAAAAACCTATATAGGTAAAAAAAAATATAGTTGTTGTTTGATAAAAAGAATGTCTAAAAATGAAGGGGAAATGCATGGAAAAAAGAAATCAAAAGCTTTTAGACATTCAACATCCTTTTACAGACAAAAAGCTAAACTTTTGAAAATGGCACATACAGAACCTGAACAGCTAATTACTCAAAATGGGACTAAAAATTTTCATGAGGTAAACATATGCAACAAATAAAAATAACCAACTATAAGTAGATTAATAAATACATTCATAAAACCCTTTGGTTTAAGCTGCCTGATGTACATACACAAGCATCTACCACCAGATTAAGGCGTGTTCACGACGACGACCGGTCGTCGGGAGTCTGTCGTCAAGACCAGGTTGTTTGCACTTACTTTAGGACGTATTAGGTATACCAATAGGTAAATTCGAGGTGTGCAACGTAAAAATAGGTTATACTAAAGGTCGGCAGGGGGTGTCCTTGTCCAAATCAGTTAAATGTAGTGCAATTTAGGTCGCGAGTCAAATCCGCCATTAATGAAAGATCGCCATGGTTCAGCCATTTTTTGAAACGTTTGGCAATTTTTTTGCTAGATTTTAATGAATATTTGATTTTAATTAACGAATTTTGTTTATATATAAATCAAGGATAATTTTGTATGGGTCTAGACATAATAATATGCTTTTTTAATTACGATGGTTATTTCTATTTTTACCGTTTTGTTCGATTTAACCTGTAAATTTCTGAGGCGCTTTCAGTTTTTAGCAATTTTTATACCTAGTTTAACAGTACACTTCCTTGCGTTTGTAAATTTTCGACCTCATTATGCAATGAGGCAGATGATTAATAAAATAATTATACAAGTCACTTAGGTTATATTCTGAATAGAGTAGGAACCTACTTAAATAAGTATCAACAGGCCGTCATGAATTTTAGTTTCTGATGATTTAATATCCTCCAAGATTATTAACCTATTTGGTAACAATTAAGTGTGTCGGCCGTACTTCTGTGGTAGAGAATATTATACTATTACTTTACAAGACCAAAGTCCTAAAAAACCAACGTAATTTGACGATAAAATATCTCGAGCTGAGAAGTCGAGAGGGGGACGTCGAGGCAACCCGTATTTCTATTCCCCACTTAGGTGCAAATAGCGGTTTTCTGACCGTCGTCGCAACGTCGCGTATTAACGTTGGGGCATTTAATCCAACGTTAAGACGTCGTAATATTACGTCCAATTGCTTCTTGGGCAGAGTTGCAAAATTTGTGAAAAGTATAGAGATATGCAAATAGTAAAGAACCATTAATATCTCATGATGTCCCGGAATTGCCATTTCAAAAATTGGGTGATGATATTATGGAACATGGTGGCAAAGCTTATTTGGTTGTTGCTGATTATTTAACGAAGGGGCTAGAAATAATATAATAATAAGAGGTAAACAATCGTCTAATGTTATAAATGCACTCAAGCAGATATTTGCAACACATGGTGTACCAGATGTAATTATAGCTAATAATATGCCTTTTGGATCGTACGAATGCAAAAAGTTTGCAGATAAATTTGAGTTTAAATTTCAAACTAGTAGCCTCCATTACCCTCGATCGAATGGTTTAGCTGAGAGGTTTGTACATATATCTAAAAATATTATTAAAAAATCAGATGACATGTGGGTTGCTCTAATGAACTATCGTAATACTCCTGTTACTGATCTCAAGAGGTCACCAGCTGAACTTTTATTTGGCAGAAAACTTAAAACTAAATTACCATTTGTTGAAAAGCAAAATGATAATATCAAAGAAGTTAGGTCAAAATTAGAAGAAAGAAAAATAATACTTATAAGTAATATTATGATAGGCAGACAAGAAACAGGCCCGAATATAAGCAAGGTGAAAATGTGGTATACAAGGATAATAATCAATGGAGTCCAGCTGTTATTGTCAATAAACATGAGGCTCCAAGGTCTTATTTAATTGATAATGGTAAAAATATCTTAAGAAGAAACAGCTACCACTTGCGTAAGTAAAAAATGGATCATGGTATTAGGCAAACTCAGAATTTAAGTGATGACAATGATGATACACCTAGTTGTAGTAAATATCAGAGTTCTAGCAGTTCAGAGTGTGACATGAGCTTGAGACCATCACGTACTATCATACAGCCTGCTAAGTATTCTGATTATGTTTTGTATTAGTATAGTTTACTCTGATTTTATTTTGTATTAGCATAGTTTTGTATGATTAAAGTTCGCTGTTTTGTAAAAAAAATAGAAAAGGGGGAGATGTAGTAATAGGCCATGATAAAGAAGAAGAGGCGTGACTTGGCACAATGAAGTTAGATATAGGTTAGCAGGTTAGAATGTAAACATGTAACGTGGAGATTGTAAATCTTATACTTTTATTAAATATAATAAATATTTAATAAATACCTGACCTGAGTATTATTATTACACTCACTGTTGAGAAGAAAGTGCTGCAATATGGGCATCCCAATCGATGACGATAGATTGTACACAATACACATCGCTGACATCCAAGCCATTCTAGCTGAAGACGAGAGTGATATAGACTATATTCTCAGAAAACTGGAAGAGGAGTACACTAAGTGGGGCCTCACAATTAATATACAAAATACCGAATACTTAGTTGTAGGAGAAACACCAGAACGCCTACAAATTGAAATGGGAACTATAAATCCAACACAAGTCTTCAAATACTTAGGAGTCCAAATAACTTCAAAAGCAGGGAGTTACGACGAAATACATTCCAGGATTGGCTAAGCAAGATCAGCCACCAGACAGCTACACGTACTATTGTGGAGTAATAAAATAACAAAAGAAAATAAAAGAAGAATGTATAAAACAATAATAGAAAGTATTGGGTTGTACGACGCTGAACTCTGGGAAATCAACCAAAGAAACAAGTCAGAAATTAAGGCCATGGAAATGAACTATTGGAGACGATGTTGCCGACTCACTAGACTTTTGATAGGGTGAGAAACGAAGATATTAGGAGACAAACGGAAATTGATCTAGATATAATAGACACAATCGAAGCCAAAAGACTTAACTGGTATGGACACCTTCAGAGAATGCCTGAAAATAGATGGTCGAAAAAATAGAAAAATGGACTCCACCGACAAGAAGGAAACGAGGTAGACCAAGACGATCTTGGAGAGACGATGTCGAAGATGCAATGACCGCCAGAGACCTAAAAACTGAAGATTGCTTCGCCAGAAAACGCTGGAAATTAGGATGCGAGAAGCGGCGACAGCTGTAGAAGACTCGCTTATTATTATATATATTGATTTTTAATAAAATTAACATAAAATTCAAAAAGACGGTGTTCAACCTGAGCACTAGGTAGATTGGAGAATATGGCTGGCATGATATTTTTTAGTGATCTCAAAAACCCGCGAATAGCAAAATTTAAGTTATTTCCGTCGATATGTACCGAGTTCATAAGTTTTTCGTTTCCTATGCACTTTGTAATCGCACAAAATACAACAGTTCTCATCTCTCGGATATCAATTTTATTCACAAACTTTCCTGACACTCCCCCGAATCGAAGGCGAAAAGTTGCATAGTGATTTACCTGCAAAAAATTTGTAGGTTCAGTGCTTTTGAGTGCTTCGTTGCCTCGCCTATTCTCTCTCTCTCTCTCTCTCTCTCTCTCTCTCTCTCTCTCTCTCTCTCTCTCTCTCTCTCTCTCTCTCTCTCTCTCTCTCTCGTTCCATCCCTAGTTCAGGGCCCATCTGTTTTGAGATGGACGTTGAGAGGCGACTCAAATTTTTTTGCAGAAATTGCTTGAAAATAACTCAAATAATAATATTTGAGTTATCCTCCCTCTCAAAAAGGTCCGGAACGTTGTTTAAATAATTAAAATGTCAAAAAATTAAGGAAAAATTCGATTTTTTTCTTCGTTTTTTGATTATAACTTTAAAAATATTCATTTCCCAGAAAAGATGTACTGACATAAACGTTGCATAATTAAATTTCCTACAATATAGATTTAGTTAAAAGTTGAAAAAATAGTCACCCTTGTTGCAAAATAGCAATAATTGCGAAAAAACATACAAAAACAAGTACTTGCATTTTACGTTTTTCAACCATTTATGCTCCACTTATAACCTTCATATTTCACCCAGAAAAACTATATGATACAGTAAAACAATACTGTAAATTTCATTCAGATCGGTTCAATAGATTTTGCAAAATAAATTTTGCAATCCAGCTTTCGCAAAAACAATTCATTTTTTCAAAATGTTACAGGACTGAAAATAAAGCAGATAACAAGTTGAAATTTTTTTTACATATAGAAGTGTACTGTACCTTTAATCTGCAATTTGCAAAATTAAAATCAATTAACTACCACGGCGTCAGGAATTTTTTTAAATAAACATTAATTATTGGTGCTACGCGCAGGACAGCGGTGTTCGATTCACATGAAGTTGATTTTCACCAAAATTTCTTCCAATCTTTATCTAATATATTATTTTCTTACTCTATATTTTGTTGTATTTTAATATTTTAATTCCACAAAAATCAAACTAATTTTATTATTGTTTGTGAAATATTGTTTAAACAATTGTATATGTTTAAAAATAATAAACTTTTATTCTCAAGTTAAAATATATGAACAAAGAAAGTTTTTGCTAAAAAAAGTCTTATTTCAAAGGATAGAGTATGTGTTTTTATTTTGCAATAAACAAATTTATTTATTTATATCGAAATGTAATAAAAATTAAAATGTATCAATAATTATCAAAGGTCATTGGAATGCCCAATCAGAGCAAACTATCCGGTGTCCTGTGCGCAACACCAATAATTAATGTTTATTTAAAAAAATTCCTGACGCCGTGGTGGTTAATCGATTTTAGTTTTGCAAATTTCAAATGAAAGATACAGTACACTTCTATAAGCAAAAAAATTTTCAACTTGCTATCTGCTTTATTTTCAGTCCTGTAACAGTTTGAAAAAATGAATTTTTTTTGCAAAAGCTGGATTGCAAAATTTATTGAACCGATTTTAATGAAATATACAGTATTGTTTAACTGTATCATATAGTTTTTCTGTGTGAAATTTGAAGGTCCTAAGTTTAGCACAAATGGTTGAAAAACGTAAAATGCGAATACTTGTTTTTGTATAGTTTTTTCCCAATTATTGATATTTTGCAACAAGGGTGACTATTTTTTAAATTTTCAACCAACTCTATATTGTAGGAAATTTAATTACACATTTTTTATGTCAATACAACTTTTTTCGGAAATGAATAGTCTTAAAGTTATAATCAAAAAACGAAGAAAAAAATCGAATTTTTCCTTCATTTTTTGACATTTTGATTATTTAAACAATGTTCCGGACGTTTTTGAGAGGGAGGATAACTCAAATATTATTATTTAAGTTATTTTCGAGCAACTTCTGCAAAAAAAATTGAGTCACCTCTCAACGTCCAAATGTACTAATATTTTTACAGATACGCCCTGGTCTACCCTCCTTGTGGAGTATTGGGCGCTTATGCGTTTCTTGGCCAAAAGTGTAAGATTGCTGTCTGGCCGGGACAGCGCATCTTCTTTTGTTTTTATTCTCTGGATAAATTGTGAACTAACTCCCTCCACTCTCTTCTATATTTTGCTCTCTTTTTGACTTCGCCCCATCTTATTCCCATTTGTTCTCTCGTTCTTCTTTTCCAGCTGTTGTCTGGTCTGTCTCTCTTTCTTTTCCCCTCTGGTTGGTATTCAAGTGCTTGTCTTGCTATGCTGCTTTGGTCTTTCCTCAAAGTGTGGCCGATCAATTTCCATTGTGTTTCCTTGACTGTAGTAGATATGTTAGTTTGCTTTGTCCTTTCCCATAGTTCTGTATTAGTTATTTTGTTTGGCCAGTATATTTTCAGGATTTTTCTTAGAGATTTGTTTACAAATGTCTGTAGTGTTTTAGTTGTCTTTTCCTCCTGTTTTCATGTTACTGCTCCATAGAGCAGTATACTTTTAATGCAACTATTAAAGATTTTAATTTTTGTTGCTTCCGATATTTCGTTTGCTTGCCAAATTCTACTTAAAGCGTTGAATGCGTGTTGAGCCTTTGTTATTCTCGTCTGTATATCCTTTTTACACCCCCGCTCCTTTCCATGACAGATCCTAGATATGTGAACTTGTCTACCTCTTCTACTTCTTTTCCGTTTATCATTATTTTATTATTTGGATGGTTATTATTTTTTAGAAGTTTAGTTTCCTCTGTGTTTATCCGAAGTCCGATTGTGTCGGAGTACTGTACCAATTTGTCAATTTTTGCTTGCATATGATTTTGGTGTTCATTTATCAGATGGCATCTGCAAATTCGAGATCTTCTAACTGTTTGAATAGGTTCCACCTGACGCCTGTTCGATCGTCGATTACTTTTCTCATTACCCAATCTATCATAATAAGGAATAGGGTAGGGGATAGTACACAACCCTGTTTGACTCCACTTTCTATGGATATTTCTTCTGTTACTTCACCTGAATGTTCTAGTTTGGCTTTGTATCCTTCGTAGAAGAGTTTAAGAAACTTTATGATTTTTAGTGGTATCCCATATAATCTAAGGATTTTCCACATCTGTGAACTATTTACTCAGTCAAAGGCCTTTTCGAAGTTGATGAAACTCACATATATATCTTTATTCCATTCATTTATTTGATCCAAGATAATTCTAAGGGTGCAAATGTGATCAGAGTGGAATGGCTGGAACGGAAGCCTGTTTGGTTGTTTCTCAGCTTTTTGAAGTTATACTTCTTTACGGGCGTAATGACGGTGAAATTTTATATGGGAAAACCTAGCTACCGGGCGCATGCGCATTATAACTTTGTTCTGATTGGATGTTCAAATGACATGACAAAAATTATCCAATATGGCAGCTGTGGCACAGCTGTGGGACTGTGCATGGTTTGGTTATAATGTATGCTTGTTGCGTTTTAAAATTTGTAGGAAGAGAAACAACAAACAAAAAGTTAGTTAATGGTTATACTGCCTTTTTAAATAGTTTTCATATTATATTTTTGGACTTATTTACATAGAAGAGATGATTGTTGCATGACAATGTGAAAGCTCATCAAACTGTGCCTAGTATGAGTGCCGCAGATCTCGCTTATTCAAAGCTAAAGAATCTTTCACTGGTAAGTGTTTTATAAATAGTTGATCAAATTTTGTTATGATATTTGAACATAGCCACTTTGCACGACGCAAGTGATTGCGAAATTTATTAGTCGTTATACGGGCTCCGATACCTACCTTGAACCTACCAAAATACATAAGTAGTATGTAATACTTTTATTTTACACCTTAATATTCACCTAATATATTGTCTTCCTACTCTATGTTTTGTTGTATTTTTTCAATTCTAAATCATTTCAATTCAAAATCAAAATAATTTGATTTACATAAGTTAAAAATGTCAAAAGGTTAATCTGTTTAGTTAGACGATCTTCGCACATAATGACAAGCTGTCTCTGTGGCGAAGTTTTAATGCGGGTGGATCCCAATACAACGCAAATACCAGCCGCGTGGTAAGTTGGTTCGAATCCCAATAGAAACTTTTATTTTTTTATTTTTTTTTTATACATTTTATGATTGTAAGTATATTTATTATATAATTTTATTTTCAGAAAATACGTATTTAGTTAAAAAATTTTCCGACAATTAATGTTCAGAAATCATTTGTGACATTTTTAATGTGTTTTTTGGCACTGTTTTAATAAAAAATTTTGAGAAGTAGTAAGTATAAATTAATTTAATATTTAAATAAAATATAAATAAAAAGTATATTAATTTCGTTTATAATCATATAATCATATAATAGAAGTATAACTTCTTACGTGCGTACAAAGTACACACACATTCTTTTTTTATCTAGTTCCGGCTTCAATCTTTCCAATATGATTTTGGTCAGCACTTTAGGTTAGGTTAGGTACCTATTAGGTATAAGTAAATATTTAGTTGTAGAATGTGATAATGAAATAATGAGTTTTGTAAGAAAAATGGTATGCAATTATTTAAAAAATTAAACTTATTTTAGAATATTATTATTAATATGATACTATTTCTATCTACTATCTATTGATAACATTTGATAAATCTTTATCTGTAGTTTATCATTATTTAAACTAATAATCAATTTAGTTTTTCTAAATTTCACAAGTAACGTGGCTAGTACGTACAAGAAAATTAAAAAGGATCGTGCCAGAAAATTAAATAAGAACAGAAAAATTTACTAATTAAAGGTAAGAAACACATTTTTATATATTAGAGAGTTATTGCCAACGTCTTTTAAGTCGACCTGTAATAAAAGATCCTTTATTTTGACATATAAGCATGCGCAGTATTGCGTCTTTTATTTTTGTCTTTTAATAAAATACAGGCCGCCTGTATTTAAGGAAAATTAGAGGACACCTTTATTTTAATAAAAGTTCCTTTATTTTGACATAACGTGTCAAAAATGTGAAGAAAGGTCTAACTTCACTTGTATTTTGAATTTATCTTGTCACTTCTTTGGATTGATAATTTATGTATTGTGGGATTGATATTTGATTAAACTTTCATCATTAAAGTTGTATGTTGGGTTTTATTTATTAAAAACAACTCTAAGTAATATTCTGAGATATAGATTATTGATGTTTTGACCCAAACGAATATAGAAAAGAACATTTTATTGAAGCTTGAGTTATTACAAGAAGTTGTAAAAAGGAATATTACGTAAATAATTTTAAATTGTTACTAATTACAATGATCAGACTTAAAATATCAGTAACTCATTTATTAAACTCAATATATTTTACATTTTTCTATAGAAATAAATATTTATTGAAGATATAAGAGATTGAAGATATAAGATCAATAAGTTTTAATGAAAGTTAGGATTTGTTAAAATTCTAGATTCAAAATAGAGTTATATTCAACAGATATATAACAACAGGTTAACAAAATAAAACAAAGGTTCAAGTATTTATTTTTGAAAATTTAATCTTTTATAGATTAGAATCTATAAAGTTTTTAATCAAAAGTATTAATACACTTTCATTTTCATGCCATCTTCTTCTTTTGGTTCTTATCCGTTTCGAATGTTGGAAATCATATAGCAATCGTAACCTTGCTAGCTGCGATTCGAAACAGTTCCATTGATATTCTCCCTCTACCAGGTCTTCGCTTACCTTTGACTGTACCTTGCAATATGTACTGCAGCAGGGAGTAACGGTGCTGATTTATCATATGTGTCCCAGATACTGCAGTTTTATGCGTTTAATGGTAAACACAATCTCCAATTCCTTCTTCATTCCTCCTTGTTCGTGATCCATTTCATGCCATCAGTATTTGTTTATTTAAACAATGCCAAAAAAATTAATAAAAACCAGCATAAAGCTTAATTCTTCTATTATCTTTTTGTATATCGGGAAGTTTATCTGACAGATTAGAGGTCTTTTCATTTTTAGATAACTAATTATTGGGAAGTTTATATAACAGTATCCTTAGTATCTGTCTTTTCAGCTCCGGATAACTAGTTAACGGGAAGTTTTTCTCTGTCAGATATCTATTAGTATCTAATCTGTCAGATAAACTTCCTGATAACTAGTTATCCAGAGGTGAAAAGAAAGAAAGAGAGGGCCATAATGGATAAAAGATCAAACGCCAATAGCATGTATGTATATATTTATAAATTTATTATTTAAAACCTGCTAATGATCATAAAATACTTAAAATCAGTCACCAATATAATATTTATATTTATTTATAAATTTATTAACAAACTGCAGTCCAATAAAAATAAAATTAGTTTAAGCGCTAGCTTTAAATGTCGAACAATAATTTTAAACAAACACACACACAATTTAGTCGCATTAGATTAGCTCCTGGTTGAAAATGTACTGCCACAGCTTCTATATCAATATCAACAGCACACTCATTTGCCAGTATTTCAACGTTTTCTCTATTATGTACTACTGCAATATCTAAAACTGAACAAGCTGATATTATTCTTTGAATAAAAGGTAACTTGCATCTCATTACATATGGTAAAATGGGAAATCTCTTCACAATACCAAATGTTCTTTCAATAACAATTCTTGAAGGGATTTGTGATTGATTATAAAAACACAACTTCTGTCTGAAAATTCTGGAATGGTGTCATTCGGTAGTTGTAGTTGAGGAATGGATATCCACTATTCCCTACTAATATATTCTCCAGAAATTCCCCATTACATATACCCATAATGCAAAAGTATTTAAAAACTCCTAAAATAGTATTTCCAATTTATTGCACTTCCATATTATTGAATGATGAGTATTATGGGATATATTATGTTGTTCTCTAAACATCTTTAAATGACAAAATAATTAAATTTAACGTTTTACTCTTCAATTATCTTATTTTAATTTATATCGACAAATGGAATTTTATAGGTTATTTTTATATTTACAAAAATATTTCATTCCATATTCATGTCATTTGTCAAAATAAAAGATTCTTTAACTGCGTTTGCAATACCACTCTTTTAGACCCGTCCTGTATTTGTCCTTTATTAAAGTATCCTGTAATAAAGGATCCTTTATTTGCCGGTGGCAATAACTCTCTATTTTTTAGTAGTTGCCTCCTTCTCTGATACTAGTTTTGTAATGATGTATTTTAGATTGTGATTTTTCTTCTCTATCACCAAACTCATGATCACTATATTTTTCTGAATAGTTGTATTTCATTTGTATTCTTATTTCAGGAAGATTTTTCTTTCTTTAGTTTTAGATTATTACGTAATATATACAGCTAGGGGCAAAAATTATGAACTAATTTCATTTTTAGAGAATAGGCAACTTTAGACACAAATCCCGACTCCATTTTTATTTTCAAATTATGACATTTTGGCAAATATATCAGAGTGACGTTATCCATTTGAGCGTGATGACGTAATAGATATTTTTTTTAAATATAGTTATGCTAGTTCGTTTAAAAGGTACAGATGATCCCAAAAAAGTATAATTGGTTGGCTGGTTGGCGATTACAATACTCTAAATAGATACCCAATCAATGATGCGAATAAAGATAATTTGATACCAAAGTAATCGATCGTGACAGTATTTTCACAATATCAAATGGTAACATGACAATTGTAATTTCTAGGCTAGTATTTTTTAGCAACGTAAATATAAATATTTTATGTTATTGGTATATTCATATTCGGAAATTGTCTTCGCTCCGTACATGACTGTGTGACGTATTTGACGTTAATATGTAATATGTATTTACCATTTTTGATAAAATTTGTTATACAAACAATGACACTGACATTACAAAAATTCGCCAAAATTGTCATATTTCGCCGCTACGGATGCTGGTATAGTTTCGTGTATCCCCACCATGGTCACGCACGGAGCGAATAGTGAAATTTAATTTTATATTTATTTATTTTTACATTAAAATATTTAAAATATTAATATTACGGAAAATATTTATAGAAATATTGACGTTTATATAAATATAAATATTTTGACAACTGTCAGATTATATGACGTCAAAATTAATGACGCACTGAAAAAAGGGTTTGGGATCAACTGTAATTTAATTCCCTATTTGTTGATGAAAATAATAACATAATTATTGACAGGGGAGTAAATCGAGAACGAAAACATGCATTGTTTCGGAAAAATTCAAACAAGCTTATCTTTTTCTAAACTTTTTTTTTGTAGTTTATATACATGTGAAAGTATAAAGCTCTACTCATAGATTTAGCTGCAAATTATTTATTAATTGTCTAAACAATAACAATAATTATTTTCTATAAATAATTTTAAAAATATCGTTGAATTCATCATTTTACTTTGATAAAATATGTTTCTACTTTGTTTTTGTTTATGTTGAATCCGAATATGGCATTACAATTTGAAAATTCAAAAATTTTGAGCTCTTATAGTAACTAGAAATCATATGGGAAACATTTTTATTATCAATTTTATGAAAAAAAGTTATTTTTTTCATAAAGTGCTCAGTAGTAATTTCACGAGAGCTATAAAATTATTGATTTGTTTCCCGAGTGACACTTTGACAGTTTTAATTTCACGACCCGAAGGGGAGTGCACTTATGTCAAAGTGGCACGAGGGCAACAAATCGATAATCATTTTAGAGATCGATGGTAATTCGTTGAGATTATTTCATGAATAAAACTGTCTTTTTAAATCATTTTAACTAAGTAATATTTTATTAATAACTTCACCTGAATATACAGGGTGATTGATTAGTGTAAGGAAGCTCAGTATATCTGTTATAGTAAAAATTACAAAAAAAAGTTATTGACAAAAATTGTAGGCAGCTTTAAACTCCACATTTTAAAATTAGCTACAATCTTACAGGGTGTTTCATAAGATGGTTGCAGACCAAACTTATGTTTTTTTAAATGGAACACCCTGTATTTTATTTTAAATTTGAAATCTGCTTCACTTTCCCATCACAATAATGTAAAGTTTTATTATGTTATACCGGGTACTTAAAAAGTTATAGCCAATATTACCTGAAAATCGTATCAAGTTTAACTCCCTGTATAATTAAAAAGGAGTATAGGAACATTGATCTATTGCAACCATAGTTTTTTAATAATTGTTAAAAATTATAAAACATATTCGTTTTCATAATATTCGTTAAGTCAAATACAGGGTAAGTCAAAATGCAAGTACATTATTTTCTTGGTAATTTTAAATAGAACACCCTGTATTTTATATCACTATCGAAAAGTACTAATATCGTACTTCAAATTTTATAAAGTACTCCCTATACCTACCTAAAGTTATCAGTTTTCTAGATATTTTTATTTTTCCATCAAAGTATTAATTTGGTAGATATTTTAACGTTTACCAATAATTGTGAGTTGGCCATGATTCATTTGTCAGAAACTGACAGTTTGACATTATTGTTTATTAATTCAGTATTGGGGTACACCGTAAATTAGCAACAATTATTATTTAGTAATTCAGTACTTAATTCAATTTAAATTAGCAATAATGAATTTTACTACTGATGAAATGGTAGATATGATCTGGATTTTGGGGGAATGCAATAAGAATTCATTACTATCAGCTAGAATTTATCAATAACGGTTTCCAGATAGGCGGCAACCGAGACAAGATACATTTGAAAAATTGAAAGATCGATTTAACCGCACTGGTTCAGTGAATTATGAAAAACATGAACGAACAAAAACTAGTGTGACAGAGGAAAACGAAATTAATGTGTTGATGACAGTTACAGAAAACCCACACACAAGTATAAGGAGTATTTGCAATGAACAAGAACTTAGTTACTACTCCGTTCAAAACATTCTATCTAAAAACAAGATGCACCCTTATCACATTCAAAAGCACCAAGAATTAAATAATGATAATTTTCAGAAACGAAGTATTTTGTGAATGGGCCTTAAAAAAATTAATGAGCAGAGAGATTTTTTTGATTATGTCTTATTTGGTTATGAAGCTACATTCCATCGAAACGGTTCTGTTAATAGGCATAACTTTCACTACTATTCATCAAGTAATCCATACCACATAGTAACACATGGTCAAACAAGATAGTCTCTAAATGTGTGGGGAGGTATCGTCGGTAACCATGGAGTAGGACCATATTTTTTTGAAGATAATTTAAATGGTGAGATTTATTTAGATTTTATCGTAAATCAGTTACCGATATTATTAGAAGAGGTTCCACTTAATATACGTGAACAAATGTGGTTTCTACATGACGGTGCTCCTGCGCAACACAACGAATTAGTACGTGGTGAACTTAATGATCAGTTTGGTGAAAGATGGATCGGAAGGGATGGACCGGTAAGGTGGCCCCCAAGGTCACCAGAGTTCAATAAAATGGACTCATTTTTTTGGGGTTACGTTAAGAACGAAGTATATAAAATACCTCCAACAACAAGAGATGATATGAAAAATATAATCCGAATTGTATTTCAAAATATTTCTTTACAAATACTTAGCAATGTAAGCAACTCTTTCAATGACAGCTTTCAAGTATGCATAGATGTTTTGGGAGGTCATTTAATGAGGTTTGGGAGGTTTCAAATTACTGTTGTTTTTTATTTTTTTGTGTTATTATTTTTTTAATTTTCCGTCGGTTATTTGTTATGAATTTTGTTTAAAATAATTTGTTTTCTTTTCTGTGTCGTTATTTCTTTACTGAATTAATAAACAATAATGTCAAACTGTCAGTTTCTGACAAATCAATTATGGCCAACTCACAAAAATTAGTGGTAAATGTTAAAATAACTTTTTAAGTACCCGGTATAACATAATAAAACTTTACATTGTTGTGATGTGAAAGTGAAGCAGATTTCAAATTTAAAATAAAATACCTACAGGGTGTTCCATTTAAAAAAACAAAAGTTTGGTCTGCCACCATCTTATGTAACACCCTGTAAGATTGTAACTAATTTTAAAATGTGGAGTTTAAAGCTGCCTACAATTTTTGTCAATAACTTTTTTTGTAATTTTTACTATAACAGATCTACTGAGCTTCCTCACACTAATCAATCACCCTGTATGCTAAACGTGTTTCTTGGTGTTCTCTGTGACAGTTTGTAAAACATTAATTGTCAGTAATGCCTCTGAATGTTCATTTTTGCATAGTAACGAAGGGCATCTGACGTAATGCTTGACGACGGGAAATTATCAAAAATTATCGGGTATAATATCACAAGAGCGTGAGAATAAATTAACAATAATGCGACAGTTTTTCGAAAATTTGTTGTCTGGCAATAGACACGAGAGCTTGCAGGGCTCGAGTGGCTATTGCCCAATGACAACAAATTTGAGAAAAAATGAAGCATTATTTTTTTATTTATTCTTACTATCGTGTGATATTCGTATGATTATTCTTTAATACTTACATATAAAATTCAAGTCCTTATATAAAAACAGTCAGTGACATTTACCCCAATTAATGTGACACACATTTTTCAACTTGTCAAAGTGAAAAGCACAGTTTAGCAAATATTTAGATGAAGATATTAATAAAATATTAGGTAATTTATTTATAAATACAGTTTTATTCATGAAATGATCCTACTGAAGTAAATCGAGCGCTTAAATTTGCCTATTTGTGTTCTCCTCGTGACAATTTGACATTAGATTCAGAACTAAAAGTATATTATGGATATTTTCTTAAATGTGACAGTTGTCAAAACTAGGAGACTGGTTGCCATTAAACAGAAACAATCTACTTAAAAAAATTTTCTATAGTAGAAAATTACCGATGAAATAATAATAAACACGTGATCAAAAATCGTACTCTACGATGGGAAGGTAAAATCATAAAAAAATAATCACTTTCATTTTTTTCTCTAGCTTTCTATTGGTCACAATCTCCTATGAATGAAATAATCTGCATAATCTAAAATCTAAAATTTAATTGTCATATTTTATGAATTTTATACGAGGTATGTCAACGATATGAATTTCGTCAAAGAGTATACCTTTATATTTCAGAATACATTTTCATAAGCAATTACATTGTACATTGTACATTTTTTTTCAAATTACGGATATAGGCTATTGATTATGTATTTTAGAAAGGAACTACAATGTTAACAGGGTTTTATTGTTTCATATAGTCAATGGACCTATATATTTGAAAAAACCGTGGAGTGCTACCATTTAAATGGGTGCGTTTTTGAGAAAGGGGTGAATTAGTCCCTAGGCACAGGGCGAATTAGGGTGAGTTCTATGCACATTTAGTGCAAACACTTCTATAGCAAAATTGTTCCAGGTTAAATTTACTATCGAAATATCACATTTTAAAGTCAAAAACATGTTTTTTTACAAAAATATATAAAAAAAAAGAGAGAAAAAAACATGAAAGAGAGCAATTTTGTTTTCTGCCCCATAACTTTTTTCCACGGGGATATAGGTATAGGCATTACTTCACAAAAAAAGAACTTCCATCCTTTCTCTTCAAAATGGCTTTTGGTAGAAGTCCCTGTGATTAACAATTTCCAAAATATGATTTTTCAAATTTTGCGACTCACAGCGATTTTGGGATATTTTCCTTGTTACTTCGCAAACATTGTTCTGTAACTTTTTTCTACGCATTTCTAGGTATACACAATGGTACATTTAGTAAAAAGAGAAGTCAATTACCTTTAAAATGTTCTATCGTAGAAGGCCGTATGGCTATATTTAAGCAAGATATGGTTTTTCAAAATTTTATACTTTTAATGATTTTTGATATATTTTACGATTATTTTTAAATTTCTCATTATAACTTTTTTTATTGTATATTTGGGTATATACATTATGTAATAAAAAGTAAAGCTCATTTTCTTTACTTTAAAATGGTGTAATGTAAAAAATTCTAGGACTATTTTTAAAAAAAGAATGTGTGTGTACTTTGTACGCACGTAAGAAGTTATACTTCTATTATATGATTATATGATTATAAACGAAATTAATATACTTTTTATTTATATTTTATTTAAATATTAAATTAATTTATACTTACTACTTCTCAAACATTTTTATTAAAACAGTGCCAAAAAACACATTAAAAATGCCACAAATGATTTCTGAACATTAATTGTCGGAAAATTTTTTAACTAAATACGTATTTTCTGAAAATAAAATTATATAATAAATATACTTACAATCATAAAATGTATAAAAAAAAAATAAAAAAATAAAAGTTTCTATTGGGATTCGAACCAACTTACCACGCGGCTGGTATTTGCATTGTATTGGGATTCACCCGCATTAAAACTTCGCCACAGAGACAGCTTGTCATTATGTGCGAAGATCGTCTAACTAAACAGATTAACCTTTTGACATTTTTAACTTATGTAAATCAAATTATTTTGATTTTGAATTGAAATGATTTAGAATTGAAAAAATACAACAAAACATAGAGTAAGAAGACAATATATTAGGTGAATATTGATAGAAATTTTGATGGTAATCAAATTATGTAAATAAAAGTATTACATACTACTTATGTATTTTGGTAGGTTCAAGGTAGGTATCGGAGCCCGTATAACGACTAATAAATTTCGCAATCACCTGCGTCGTGCAAAGTGGCTATGTTCAAATATCATAACAAAATTTGATCAACTATTTATAAAACACTTACCAGTGAAAGATTCTTTAGCTTTGAATAAGCGAGATCTGCGGCACTCATACTAGGCACAGTTTGATAAGCTTTCACATTGGCATGCAACAATCATCTCTTCTATGTAAATAAGTCCAAAAATATAATATGAAAACTATTTAAAAAGGCAGTATAACCATTAACTAACTTTTTGTTTGTTGTTTCTCTTCCTACAAATTTTAAAACGCAACAAGCATACATTATAACCAAACCATGCACAGTCCCACAGCTGTGCCACAGCTGCCATATTGGATAATTTTTGTCATGTCATTTGAACATCCAATCAGAACAAAGTTATAATGCGCATGCGCCCGGTCGCTAGGTTTTCCCATATAAAATTTCACCGTCATTACGCCCGTAAAGAAGTATAACTTCAACAAGATATTATGCTTTTTCCAAGTGTGACATATACATACACATGCAATAGTTGGAACCATATGGAAAACTGTTTTAGTATTAATTTTATGAAAAAAAGTTATCCTTCATAAAATGCTCTGCCTAGTGTGAAACCTAAAATTCAATCATCAGATGTAAAATTTTATTAATAGTGTACGAGGTATGTTAAAAAATATGAATTAGCTCAGGAGTAAAGTACCTTTATATTTCACAATATCGAAAAGCGTTAATAAGAAAAATTATTTGGAATTAAAAATTATATTATAATATGCAATTTTACTCTTCTAATTGAAAAAAAAATAAAAAATTTGAAAATTTTTTCAAATTACCGATACTCTTGGATATCCTACGGATATCTTGTTTAAAAATAGTCCTAGATTTTTTTGGAATACACCATTTTAAAGTAAAGAAAATATGCTGTTTTCTATTATATAATGTATATCCCTAAATGTACAAGAAAAAAGACATAATGAGACATTTAAAAAGTAATTATAAAAAATATCAAAAATCAGTAAAAGTGTAATATCTTGAGAAAGCAGAACTTGCTTCAAAATATATGTTTAAAAACATAAGATGTAGATCTTTGAAACACACTCAGTGATCAAAAGATCCAAGGCTAATGGTTTAACGACCACTCGTACGAAATCAAACAGATGAAACAGAGAATGTGGAAAAATCCCCTTACGAACAATTCACACATCCACCATTTCGGGCTGGGAAAAATTTTTTGAAAAGGTGCGTAAATCTACGGCAAATCCGACAATGACAGTCTCAAGTTTTAATTCTACTTAATTTTACTTACTTTAAGTAATTAGGGAATTAAATATGTTTTTAAACATATATTTTACTTACTTTAAGTAATTAGGGAATTAAAACTTGAGACTGTCATTGTCGGATTTGCCGTAGATTTACGCACCTTCTATGTCTAGGTTTCGAATGTTGTTTTTTGATTGGAATGTGTCTAAAGATATTCAACCTCCCATCTTTACCGATGAGCCCAGAGAGGTTGAAGAGGGCGAAACACATTTCTAAGAACTGGTGTTTGGATCTTTGATTCTATTCAAAAAATTTTTCCCAGCCCGAAATGGTGGATGTGTGAATTGTTCGTAAGGGGATTTTTCCACATTCTCTGTTTCATCTGTTTGATTGCTTCAAAATAGTCGAGCAACCTTATACAATAGACCATTTTAAAGGTAATTGACTCCTCTTTCTAATAAATTTACCCATTGCCTATACCTAGAAATGCGCAAAAAAAGTTACAGAACAATGTTTGCGAAATAATAAGGAAAATGGCCCAAAAATGCTGTGAGCGGCGAATTTTGAAAAATCCTATTTCGGAAAATATAAATCCTAAAGACTTCTACTAAACATCATTTTAAAGAGAAAGAATGTAAATTATTTTTTGCTGAAGCAATGTCTATACCTATATCCCCGTGGAAAAAAGTTATGGGGCAAAAAACAAAATTGCTTTCTTTCGTGTTGTTTTTTTGCGATTCTTTTGAATATATTTTTGTAAATAAAAATATTTTTGACTTTAAAATGTAATATTTCGATAGTAAATTTACCCTGGAACAACTTTCCTGTAGACGTCTTTGTACCAAAAGTGCATAGCTCTCACCCTAATTCACCCTGTGCCTAAGGACTAATTCACCCATTTCTCAAAAACGCACCCATTTAAATGGTAGCACTCCGCGGTTTTTTCAAATTTAGAGGTCCATTGACTATATGAGACAATAAAATCTCGTTAACGTTGTAGTTCCTTTTAGCTCTCTTATTTTGAACATAATCAATAGCCTAATACCCGACATCATTTAATTACAATAATTATTATGATAGGTAACTATTTTCTTATCACTTTTACGAAAAAAAGTTAATCTTCATGAAATATTTTAACTGATAAAAATTTAAGATGCAAACATAAAATATTTAAATTTCGCTTAAAATGTAAGTACTTTTATAGTTCACAATATTTCAAACAGTTTTTCACTTCAATAGTTTTTAATTCCAAACAACTTTTTTTAATAACACTTTCCGATATCTTGAAATATAAAGGTACCTTTCTCTTGAGCGAAATTAATATTTTCTGACATACCTCGTATAAAATTAATAAAATTTGATATCTGATGGTTTTATCTGAGATTCTATACGATGCGAAGTATTTTATAAAGAATAACTTTTTTTCGTAAAACTGATCATAAAAAAGTTATCAATAGGTTCCAAGTTACGCAGACACACTGTATAAGAGCTCAAAAAAAATTTGTTAACATTTATTATTTTTTAAACTTGTTATTAAATATATTTTAGGTAAGTTGTACAGAAAAAAGTTTTGATGACTTTCTACCAATATTTTTTAACTGATATTTTTCGGTTTTTGTATTACATTTTTTTATTTTTCTCAATTTTCTCAAAAAGAAGCTGTTTACTTCATTCTTAAATTGGTAGTAACACTGTGAAACTACAAAGGTTTCAAAAAATTTATTTTTTGTGGCTTCAAAATTGAGAATTTTTGAGATTTTTTTAAATGAAATATCATTTAGTAAGATGATTGAAAAGCAAGGGCGCCCATATAGAAATTTTTAGGGGGGGGCCAAACGTGAAGATGTTGCACATTACATTTTGTATATTTCGGATGACAATATATACAGTAGACTCTCTCTATAACGAACACGGATATAACGAGGTTTCGCTTATAACGAGGTACATTAGGTGTCCCATGAAATTCCTATTGAACTATAACGCTCTATAACGAGGCATATATGGTTATAACGAGGAAAATTTAAATCGAAGAATACTTGTCTTTACCTGTTTTTAGCGTTGTAATGGTCATAAATAAATAAATGCCCCAACTACCTGTACATAGAAATGCCCAACATCTGTCTTATCATCGAGGCCAGTGCTATAATAAACTCGGCCACCTGTAATAAACATCTGCCTGTTTATCGACCGATATTGAATACTATAGGAAATTTACAATTTATGGCGGCGAAGTCTCATTGTTCACTGTTCAGGTTGACCATCGACACATAATAAACTACGTAAGAGGCATCAAAAGATTTCAATATTATTATTGTTTGATATAACGAGATCCGCTTATAACGAGATAATTAATTCACCATTTCAGTTCTCGTTATAGAGGGAGTCTACTATTATATTTCTCGAGATATTAGACCGTTTGTATAATTTTGCTGTGGTATCACGATATACCGTTTTTTCCGATTATAGCGCTATCTAGGTATCCACAATTCGCAAAATGGCTCGAATAAAATTTGCTTATTTTTACAAGGAAAATCCAAATCTGCAACAAAAATTAGGGGTTTCATTTAAGATTTTAAAGTTACCCCCCGCTCCACACCCAGGGGTTGAAGTGGTGGACTTGTTTAGTGTCATCGCATAGATTTTTGAAAATTATTGAACACGTATTTTTCAGTTTTTCGATCCGATGTTCATTTCGCGAATTATTCGGCCTTTCCGCTACTTTTGGGACACCCTGTATATAACACTCATTCATCATGAATGATCACCTGTTTTTCATTTAAATAAAATTGTTCTGTTCATCATAATCCACACTTTAAAAATAATCTACTTACTAAAAAAATACTTTTGCAAACTAAAATTTGACTATGTTCAATTAAATAACTTTTACAAATTATTTTTCAGTATGAATTTTTTCAAAATATAAAATATAATTACTTTATACCAGTTGTTAAAAACAAATGGCTCATTAGTGATTATCGATCAGAGATCGGAATTCTTGCTGATATGCATAGGGATTACGTACACTCGATACGCATCGTATCCGCCATGTTTTCCCGTAAGGCGCTATGGGAAAACATGGCGGATACGATGCGTATCGAGTGTACGTAATCCGGGCCATGGTTTTTTTGCAGTATAAGTATAAATGATTCATTTAATTTGTAATTTTGGGTGTCGATTAGAGTGTATATGTTTCCCACGCCTCTAATCTCTGTCAATGTTTTCGTTAGTAGCATACCGTGATTGTGGGAAATGTGTATTATGCACATTCCATACAGACCACTGTCGCAGACACAAAGATTTTCTGTTAAACTATTAATAACTACCCAATATGTGAATTTTTTTTATTAATAAATATGCGTTGTTTCCAATTTATCTCTCAAAATTATCCAATAATGTTTTGACAAAAATGCGTTTATGTAATATAAATTTAATTTTTTTCTTTCCCGAAAAGCTGTATGCCCCCTGCCCGTGTGTATGGGCTCCTATGTTGAAAAGTAAGTTGTGCATATTTGACAGCTATATAAGTAAAATTTTACTAGTTACACATTTTTAAATCATTCTTGTTTGGTACCGTTCGATAGATTTTTTTAAAAATATTGAATAAGTGTATTTTGCAGTTTTTCGATATGATGTTAATTTTGCGAAATATCGCGGGATTTGTATTTAAAATTTTAAATTTACTCCCCATCCCTCTCCGTTGGGGACGATGTTTGGTATCTTTCGATAAATTTTTGAAAAATATTGAACACATAGTCGATCTGACGTTCATTTCGCGAAATATTCGCTTTTTTTGTGAAACTTTTTGACTTACCCATTTCGCTCGAATCGTCAGATTTTTCAAATATACACTCTTTTGTATGTACCGGGTGTCCCAATAAGAATGGCTCTCGGCCATATCTCAGGAACCGTTTATAGTAGAGCTTTGAAATAAAAAATTTTATAACAAAAGTTGCCTCAGGAAAAACCTGGAAATTATTTTTATAATTGTGGGTCCACCGCTAGAGGGCGTAATTGAATATCAAAAATAAAAAAATGAAAATTTTACAAAATTTTCCTAATGAAGGGGCACTGGAAATCCGATGATTGTATTCTTCATCAAATTCTGCGCATATTTAATTTAACAAGTTTAAGTCTACCTTTGCAAATAAGAGATGGGGTTGAGTGGGAACCTTGTTATGAAAAAATGGCTGTAAGTCCGGTTCTGCTAAATCAAATTTTGAACACTGGGTCTTGTTGAAGACAGATCTTTTTCTTCAATGTAAGCGTGATAATTTTGAACCATCCTAATAAGTAATAAGCCAGCTGGGAGGCGTTATTTAATTTTTTTCAGAAATCTAGTTTTCTTTGGAAAATATTAAATACAAGTATGCATTTTTAATCATACTTTATAAAATTAGATTAAATTAGCAATAGAATAGCGAAAACCGCATGTCGATACCTTTTTTCTATCTCAAGATATCTCGAGAAACGTGTAAATTTTATACATAACTGTTACTATCACCGGTAAGCTAAGTTAATGAAAAGTAGTGTGCTGTGGAAAAAAACAAAATAGCATTTTCCAGATGTCAACGTATAAAAATATAATTAATTAAAACAACAATATAAAGAGAGACAATATTATTAAAATTAAATATAACACAGAACAAAAAGAACTACTTAGTGACGACCTAAATATTCAAATTGTTGCCCATCATACACTACTCTAGGATACATTATCCAGAGAATACTAAACGCCATTCAAAGCATATCGAAAGCAGAAATTGAGACTGCTGTTCAATCTACTCTTGAAAGAGTAAATGTTTGCAACGAAAATGATGGGCAAAAATTTGAACGTTTGTCATCACTAAATAGTTGTTTTTATTTCTTTGTAATAGGGCTTTTCAACTCTTCTCATTTGTTTCGAGCCTCTGTCATATGCCGTATAATCCGTGTATAATATTAATATACGAGATATGAACGAGGCTCGAAACAAATGAGAAGCGTTGAAAAGACCTAATATACGTTGACAGCTGGAAAATGTTTCTTTGTTGTTTCCATAGCACACTACTTTTAATTAATTTCGTTTACCGGTGACAGTAACATTTATGTTTTTAAATTTACACGTTTTGTAAGATATCTCGAGATAGAAAAAAGGTATTAACATGCGGTTTTCGCTATTCTGTTGCTAATTTTGTCTAATTTTGTAATATGGTATTAAAAATGCATGTTTGTATTTAATATTTTCCAAGGAACACTAGATTTCTGAAAAAAAATTAAATAACGCCTTCTAGCTGGCATATTACTCAGTAACTTGGTTGGAAATCATAACTTTTACATTGACGAAAAAGATCTGTCTTCAACAAGACCAAGTTTGCAAAATTTGATTAAGCAGAACCGGACTCACAGCCAGTTTTTCATAACAAGGTTCCCACTCACCCCCACTTCTTATTTCCAAAGGTAGACCTAAACTTGTCAAATCAAATATGCGTAGAATTTTATGAAGAATACGACGATCGGATTTCCAGTGCCCCTTCATTACGAAAATTTTGTAAAATTTAGATTTTTTAATTTTTGATATTCAATTACGCCCTCTAGCGGTGGTCCCACAATTATGAAAATAATTTCCAGGCTTTTCCTGAGGCAACTTTTGTTATAAAATTTTTTATTTCAAAGCTCTACTATAAACGGTTCCTGAGATATGGCCGAGAGCCATTCTTATTGGGACACCCGGTACTTAACTTACCTTACATATCTTAATCTGACAATTTCAAGTATTTTTAAGGATAGATTTTTTTTTCGGGCCCCCTGAACGAACGCCCCAGTGTTAAGAGCCAATATATAGTAGAGGTGCATCTGCAGGGTACCACGTTTCTCCCCATATGATAATCTGACGCGCTCGAGTAACTGCAAAAATCCCCGCTTGGGCTGCCCTACCATAATAATATAGAAAGTGACGAAAAATATTTAATTTTTGACATAAATTAATTTATATAGCAAGATGTATGTATAGTATGTGTGTAATTTGTTTAGTACAAAAAATAAACTGCTCGTCAAAAGTTAGGGATATAGAAAATTATGCTGTTTTCTTAGTTGATTTTTTCGCGAACAGACGGATTCCGCTATTTTTTTATTATTTTAAATTTTTCTTTTGTATTTACACAGTTGTGCAAAGGTTTACTCAAACTTATTTTTTGTACTTATACCGGGTGGAAGAAAAGAAATGTTTTTCTTATGTTAATTTTGAGACACCCTGTAGGGAGAACGAGGTAGAAATGTGAGTATACTTTAGAATCTTATTGTAGTATTATGTTTTGTGAACATGTTGTTGTTTGATTTTCCCTGATATCTTTAGAAACAAAAAAAAATAGACGGTTTTGTAATTTAACATGTGTTTTAACCGAAACAAAAGTTTGAGACACCTTGTAGGGAGGAAAAGCCACAAAGGTGAATATACCTCTATATTATGTTGTAGTCTCACATTTTTTGAGTATTTCATTTTTTTAATTTCTCTGATATCTTTAATAATAAAACACTAGACGGTATTACTCTTTAATATGTTTTTCTATGTTTAACATGTATGACGCATTTCGTCAGTTAAAACACATCATATTAAAGAGTAATATCGTGAAGTTTTTTTGTTATTAAAGATATCAGACAAATTAAAAAAATAAAATATTTACAAAATATGAGACTACAACATAACATTGAGGTATACTGTATACTCGCCTTTGTGTCTTTTCCTCCCTACAAGTTGTTTCAAACTATTGTTTCGGTTAAAACGCATGTTAAATTACAAAACCGTCTATTTTTTTTGTTTCTAAAGATATCAGGGACATTCAAAAAATAAAATGTTCACAAAACATAAGACTACAACACGATATTGATGTATACTAACATTTGTACCTCGTCCTCCCTACATGGTGTCACAAACATAACATAAAACATTTATTTTGTTCCAACCGGTATAAGTAGAAAAAAAAAGTTTGAGTAAACCTTTGTATAACTGTGTAAATACTAAAGAAAAATCTAATATAATAAAAAATAAATTAGCGAAATCCCTTAATCTGTTCGCGAAAAAATCAATTATGAAAATTGAGGATAGTTTTCTATATCCCTAACTTTTGACGAGCAGTTTATTTAAATGTTGTTACTTATAAAAAGACAAAATTTGATTTGATTGAACCGACGACGCGACGACGACAATTTTCTGGAACATAGTGAATCGTTTTTGGAGTTTATAATTACGAATTTACAATTTAACTCTGTTTTTAGTATTGGAAACTTTGTGATCTATCGATGAAAACTTTTTATTTTAAATAACCCCATAGGACACAATCAATTGTTGTAAGATCTTGAAATCTTGGAGGTCACTCTATTGTCCCTTGTCTACCAAAGAATCTACTAAGAATACATGCTTTTAAAAACTACGAATAGGAAGTGAAAAGTTCGGAGGTAAGTACAGTCTCTGGTTGAAAGCATATGCTGTCTGTTAGAACGGGTATAAGTTCATTTTGTAAAATACCTTTGCCACGTAAGAGACAAACCGAAGAAAAAATGATCCATCTCAACTATTCCTGCCCATACGTTTACTTTTTGACAGGGCCGCGTTTAGGTAAATTGCCGCCCTAGGCAATTCTCTAGTAGCCGCCCTTCAAACATGTACCATTTTTGCGAAAAAAAAATGCAAGCAGAATTTTTTATTTAGGGAGCGTTCAAGTATTATGTAACGCGATTTTTGAAGATTTTTGACCCCCCTCCCCCCCTTCGTAACGCAATTTTTAAAGATTTTTGACCCCTCCCCAACCTGCGTTACGTAATACTTGAACGGTCCCTTAAATAAAAAATGTATTGTTTGGAAATGTATTAAAATGAGGAACATAGAATTTATAAAAAATAATATTTTACACAAGTGAGAAGAACAAAAATCACACTGATCAGAGTATGGTATGAATTCACTTTTGACCGGTGAAAATAAACACAGAATGTTTTACATAAAAATGAAAAATTATGATTATGTATAATTTGCAATTTGCACTAGTATAAGATAGGAATGTGTTGCGATAGCAGTAGCCGTTATTTTTAACTGTTATTTCACTGAAGCTATTTCACACTGTTACATCATTTTCATAATAACTGAAATATTCAGGTAGCTGACTACTTTTTTAATTATTGTAGACCTATAGGAAGAAAACCTACCCGTGTCTCCTGTCTAGAGTTCACGTCCGTTTTTTTAATTATTAACAATTTAATTTGTATGTAATTTCTACATACATTACATATATGCAATTTTATTATAAATGTATTAATTAATAAAGTGTCTACTTTGTTTAAACATTTCTTGAAAAAATTATTTTTTTCCAAATACCTATTTTCTTAATCATATCATTATAGTATGGTATAACTAGATCCAAAGTGAAAGTTAGAAAGATAGAAAGTGAAAGTTATCCTCCAACACCAAATTGTTTTATATGGTCTACATAATGTTCAGAAAAAAGTCACACCATTTTGAGCGTCGGGTTTGGGGGGGGGAGAGGGGGGGAGAAATCGGTAAATTCGTAGTTTTTTAAGTTTTTCGTTAATATTTCTAAAACTATGCGGTTTAGCATGAACAACCTTCTATACAAACATGTTCTACATTAAATTTGAAACAAAAAAGGTCCTCTGCATAATCCATCTAAAATGATCGGTTCCAAAGTTATGGAGGTAGTATTGGTCCAAAAAAGGCCTAACCCAGACATTAAAAGTAAAAGTTTTCCTCCAACACCAAATTGTTCTATACGGTCCAGAAATTATTCAGTAAAAAGTTACACCATTTTGAGCGTCCGGCTTGGGGGGTAAATAGGGGAGAAATCGGTAAATTAGTAGTTTTTTTTATGTTTTTCGTCAATATTTCTAAAAATATGCTTTAATGTTCTATACAAAAATGTTCTACATTAAATTTAAAACAAAAAAGGTCGTATACATAATTGTTATAAAATCAACGATTCCACAGTTACGGAGGGTGAAAAGTGGAGGTTTTCGATACTTTTTATATCTTTTGAGTAATTTATACTTTTTATATTTTTTGAGTAATATTTTTACTGATTGAAAGAAATTTTCTTTAACAGGATTTGCTATTTCAGTGGCCGATGGTATGTTAGTGATAAGCCCTTGAAGAAACGTCAACCTCACCACCCAAAATCATCTTCAATTGCCCAAAAAAAATATAAAAAGTATCGAAAACCCCCACATTTCACCCTCCGTAACTCTGTAACCGTTAATTTTATAACAATTAAGGATAGGACCATTTTTGTTTTAAATTTTATGTAGAACGTTTTTGTATATACCTAACATTGTTTACGCTTAAAGATAGTTTTAGAAATATTGACGAAAAACCTAAAGAAATAACTAATTTACCGACTTCTCCCCCATCTCCCCCCCAAATCGGATGCTCAAAATGGTGTAACTTTTTACTGAACAATATGTGGATCATATAGAACAATTTGGTGTTGGAGGAAAAATTTTACTTTGGATGTCTAGGTTAGGCCTTTTTTGGACCAATTTTATACTATACTACCTCCGCAACTTTGGAATCGTTCATTTTAGAAGGATTATGTATGGAACATTTTTTATTTCAAATTTAATGTAGAACATTTTTGTATAAAAGGTTGTTCATGCTAAACCTCATAGTTTTAGAAATATTGACGAAAAACGTAAAAAACTACGAATTTACCGACTTCTCCCCCCTCTCCCCCCAAACCCGACGCTCAAAAAGGTGTACCTTTTTTCTGAACATTATATGGACGATATAGAACAATTTGGTGTTCGAGGATAACTTTCACTTTGGATGTCTGGGTTATGTCATTTTTGAATCAATTCTATCATACTGTTAATGATCATAGAAAAAGTTAAAGTATATTTTAATAAATAAATTATTTTTATTAAATAATAATTTATTGAACATAATTTATTCATTAAAATATACCTTAACTTTTCTATGATTAATAATGATAGTATCATTACAAAAAATGGATTTTTGAGAAAATATTATTTTTTGAAAAATTGTTTAAAAAATTAGACTGTTTATTAATTAATAAATGTCCAGACAAATACCTATGTAAGAAGATGTTTTCTACGGACAAAATTTTTAAAGTTATTGTAAATGTTTATAAACTAATATTTTTTACTATATTAAATAATTTTTTATCTTTTCTTAATACATTTTGATAGGATCACTTTTCTACTTTCATTTGGCATAAGCAGAATTGTTCTATCTTCATTATTTTCTCTCATTTGTTATTGCAAAACAAAGGTCTCTGGGATAAACAAATAGAATACCTAACTTTTAAACTAATTAATGGATCGGTCTCAAATTTTGGGAGTTTGTTATGTACCCCAATATCCAACTTTGAGTAAAGCGAAACACTACAGTTCTAAGTTAGTTTTAGGAAAAGTTATTAATAAATAACGATTTTCAGTTATTTTGCAGTTTACGAAGCAACAAATTAACTTTTTGACTTTCAAAAATCGTCATTTTGAAGGTTTTTCAATGTTATAAAAAAATAAATTTTGTAATTTTATGTCAACTATTTAGCTTTTTACTTGAGTGCAAAAAATGGAAAAAATCGCGTTGATTGCACCAAATTGTTAAAATTAAAAAACACGAACTCTAGGCACGAAACATGAAGGATTTCATCCTATAGGTCAAGTCAACAATAACTAAAAAAGTAGTCAGCTACCTTGATATTAATTTGATTGTCCCGAACATGGTCTATTTCTTGCTAATTTCCCTGGCTGGAGTATTATATCAGTGCGACGACACGAATGTTATCTCCTTGTAATAATACAGTTTGAAAATCTGAACTCTAACTCGATTTCCTACTGGTAATCTTTAGTTTCTGCAATATGTGCAATATTGATGTGTTCAGTCAATTCACCGTCTTTGCGGAGCTTCTGGCGGCCCAATAATCACTAAATTTATGACTTCCGTTCTTTTTGGATGAATAGTGTTAGGTTTAAGATAACAGAATGCTATGTTTGTTTTATTTTTGAAATCAATGCAATTTCTTTTATTTAGAAACGAACGCCCACTTCTATTTCATTCATGGATGAATGATGAATATACATATTTGTTATTCGACTTTAATTTTTAAATACAAATATTTTGTGTACAGTATTTTTGCCGCCCCAGGGGCGTCATTTGATAGGGTTAGGGGAGGCAGTTGCCCCTTCCCCTGAAACTGAAAATAACTGAAATTTACAAAAAGTACTTTCAGTTTTCATCATTACATCACATAATATAATGTATTGTATGTTATATAATGCTTGCCCCCCCAATCAAAATTTCAAGCTCCTGTGCCGCCCTCTCACAATTTGCCGCCCTAGGCAGCTGCCTATATTGCCTAATGGATAAAGCAGCCCTGCTCTTTGAGGGTGCTAAATATGTGTCTCAGTCAGTCAATCTTCTCTTCTTCATACTATGTCCTTTCAGAACGTTGGTGACTATCAAAGCTATCTTAATTTTATTCACTGCCACCCACAATATCATGCTTGTATTAACCCCATAGCAATCTCGCAAGTTCTTAAAGCATGAGGGTCTTCTTCGTCCTGGACTGCGTTTGCCTATTTTTTTTCCTATGATAATATTTTGTAGCAACCTATATTTGGGACCTCTCATTGCATGTCCTAAATACTTTAGCTTTCTCTTCTTGATGCTTTTTATAATCTCAGTGGTTTTGCCGAGACTTTCTATTATTGTGGAATTTCGAATCTTCTCCACTCCAGAGACTTTTAAAATTCTTCTATAGCACCACATTTCGAAAGCTTCAAGGCGATCTAGATCGATTTTATTCACAGTCCAGGACTCGACACCATAAAGTAAGACCGAAAACACGTAGCAGCTTAGTTAGCGGATCCCCAATGCCAATTTTAGGTCTCTGTTACATAATACCATTAGCCCAGTCTGGACAGAATTTGACCTTGCATTAGGAGCTGCCCCAAATTTTATTTTGTCAATCTTTAGAGGGGGTCAATAGTAGTGTAAATTTAAAATCTCGACTGAATTCCACTATTGCGTTAGCCGCCATCTTGATTTTAAACGAGAGCCGTTTTTGCTCAATATCTTCGCCATTTTCGACTTTTCGATATAAAATGTGAAATTGTTGAAAATACGATTTTATATGATTTCGTTTATTATAGTTTTTTTCGTGAGGTCGATATTTTCCGAGTTATGGGGAGGGGGAAATACTGACAGTTAGAGCATAATTATTGAATTATTGAATTATCTCGTTTATTATTAGTTTTACAACAAACATGTGCGTGTACAAAAACGAAGAGAATTAAATTTTGTATAATTTTGATCTCTTTAATTTTTTTGATAAAATCAATATTTAAGGTAGTACGTACGCGGTAAATGTGCGAGGGTAAGACCTGATTTATTTTACAATAAAATATGTAGGAAATTGAATTTCCAAAAATTTTATTTCCTACGGTTTTTGTCGAAAAGTTGAAAATGGCGGAGATATGAAGGAATAACGGTTCTCCTTTAAAATCAATATGGCGGCTTATGCAACCGCGGAATTCAGTAGCGATTTTAAAGTTACAGTACTATTGATCTCCCCTAATGGATAGAATTATAAAATTTGGGGCTGCTCGGAAACAAGATTCAATTCAATAATTATGCTCCCGCCACCACTTTTTATTATTTTCCCACTGATCTCGGAAAATATCAACCGCATGAAAAAAATTGTTAACATTCGCGGACACGCTTCAGATGTAGAAACGTCTTCTTATGAAGAAAGTGACTTCATATGCAGTCGTGTCCGTGAATGTGTTAAAAAGAAATTGTAGGAAATCATAATATTTGGAACAATTTTAGTTGAAAATGGCGTAGATATTGAACAAAAACAATTGCTATAAAATCAATCACGTCTTACGCTCGCGCAATTACCGCATACGTACTACCTTAAATATTAATTTAAACAAAAAAATGAAAGAGATAAAAATTTTGTAGAATTTAATTCTCTCTATTTTTGTATAGGTACATTTTTGTCGTAAAACTAATAATAACAAGATAATTTAATAATTATGCTCCAACTGTCACTATTTTCCGACATAACTCGGAAAATATCGACGACACGAAAAATTGTAATAATAGAAATTATAGAAAATAACATTTTCAACAATTTTGGTTAATATACTTTTTGTTGAAAAGTTGAAAATGGCGGAGATATTGAGCAAAAGCGGTTCTCGTTTAAAATCAAGATGACGGCTAACGCAACGGCGGAATTCAGTCCAGATTTTAAATTTACACTACTATTGACCCCGTCTACAGATCAGAAAAATAAAATTTGGGGCAGCTCCTAATGCAAGGTTAGGCCTGTTGTTCGTCTAACCCGACTGGACTACATGGACATCATTCTAAAAGCGGCTCTGCCCTGCTCTATCCTAGATCTAATTTTGCCGTGAGTCTCTGCATTACAATTTAATTGATATTCGAGGTAAACAATTTAATCAACTTAATCAACTCAAGTTTGATATTATTTACATATACTTCTTCTTTAGGTTCTATTTCCGCGACGAAGGTTGGCAATCATCATTGCTATTCTCACGTTTGACACTACAGCCCGAACGAGTTCAGTTGAGCTGCATCCAAACCATTCTCTGAGATTTCTCAGCCAGGACATTTTTCTCCTACCTATGCTGCGCCTTCCTTGAATCTTTCCCTGCATAATTAATTTTAGGAGTTCATATCTGTCACCACTTGTTATATGACCCAAGTATTGAAGTTTTCTTATTTTGATGGTATCCAGTATCTCCCTGCTGTTCTCTATTCTCCTTAGTACTTCCTCATTGGTTATTCTGTTTGTCCAGGAGATTCTCAGCATTCTTCGATACGTTCACATCTCAAATGCTTCCAATCTATTAAGGCATTGTTCATTAAGAGTCCATGTCTCCCGACCATACAAAAGAACAGAAAATACATAACATTTTAGTACTCGCTTTCTAAGATTTAGGCTGAGGTCTCTACAACATAATATTTGTTTCATATTAGTGAATGCACTTCTAACCTTTTTTATTCTAATTTGGATTTCTTTGGTATAATCGTTTGTTTCACTAATGATTGTCCCGAAATAGTTATAATCCTGAACTCGTTCTATCGTCTTATTATTTACGTGTAGATTGATGTTTCTAATATTTTTCTTTTATATAACCATGAATTTTGTTTTCTTTATGTTTAGTGACAGACCAAATTCTTCACTCGTTGCAACAACCTTATCTAAAATTCTTTGTAGTTCTGTAATAATTTCTGTTATTAGTATTGTGTCATCGGCATATCTATTTTTTACATACACAGTGTGGGCCAAAGAAAACAGTCCACCTCGATATTTGACAGTAGTTATTACATTTTAAGGAAATGCCGAAACAGGTCGATTTTTGATCTAAGTGGGACAAATTTATACGGTACATAAATCTGTCATTTGTCAACTCCTCCATTCGACTTCCTCCACTCCTTATTTTTAACCCTTAACTACAGAGATCCGGTATTTTTTACCGGTGGGCATTCCCAAAATGTGGATTTCGTGGTAACCTCACCACTTAAATTTTCGTAGATGCTATTTTATATTTCATTTGTGATTCTATGTTACGTTTATTTGTTAAAAAAAGTCTAAATTTTTGTCCATATCATTTATAGCCGTTTGTTTCAATAGACCAAAAATGTCACCAAAATTCTCGTTCAATAGATTATTCTTTAAAAATCTTGTATTATATTATTAAAATCACTCATTTTACCATTTTTCCCATAGCTGGAAACTCCAGAAAAACACATATTGCATATTTTTTTGTTTTTTATTAGTAACTTTACATTTTGACTCTATTTTATAATGACCGGTAAAAAATACCGGGGATCTGTAGTTACGTGATAATATTGGGATGTCTGTAGTTAAGGGTTAAATAGGGAATAAGGGTCCTGTGCTAGCTCATTTGAAAGGATATTCATTTCTCTATTCACTAATATTAAAATTGACATAACTGTTTATACAGGGTGTCCAAGGAAAATTATTTTGAATTAAATTAATTAACACAAAAAGAAGAATGTATGTAATTTATATAACTCAAAATACATTTAAAATACCACTGACAGAAAACAGAAAAAATGTTTATTTGATAAATAAACATTGTTTGTTGCTTGAATTCAATATTCAACCTGTAGCGGTCCGCTACGCTTATGAGTAGCCACTCCCCACAACCGTAATTAACATCGAATAATAAAAATACGAACAAGTACTCCGGTCAACTTACGCATCCGAGGCTACAAAAATTACCATCAAGCTGAAAATTAGCAGGATTGTTAAAAATACCATCATAAATGAAATCGATTCGTTCTATGTTGACTTCTAGTTAAATTAGTAATAAATATTGGTTTATTGCATTTTTGCATAGCCAATCTACTTGTACATATTTTAATGTTGACTAAAAATCACATGACTAAAGTCTCCATTTTATTGGCTTTAACCTTCCGTTACTCGCGCCAATTTTTTGTGATTGCATAGTCGCGCACGGTGCTGAAGACCGGGTCCAAAAATATGGGTCAGCAATATTAAAAAAAAATTTTGCGAAATTGTACACAATTATTTTATCTAATGAATATATTTATTATGATTATTTAATTTTGTAGATAAGCAAGCAAGCAATTTGATTCAACCCGACCTGTGGGAGATGTCCACCCTATCGAAAAAGTACATTCGGGTGTAACAATTCATTGGGGCGAGGTGTTTTGACCCGAGTTTAAAACAGGGATCACCCCACCTCGCTCCAATGCCCCAGGGCATCCCTTCCCCCCCCCCCATAGCACGCTGATGCGCGATGGGGGCACAACTATCGTAGCCAAATGCTCTTCACAATGGAATCCTGGGTAATAAGATTCCAATGTGGTGCCCTAATCGAATGCAAAAACTAGGCCAGCGTGAAGCGCTCTATGCCTTTATCTTCTAATTACTTATCCGCGGTACTAAAATTGCTTGCTTGGGCCCCAAGTCATTGTACCAAGCCCCACTGAGCTCAGTCCAATGGCTTGGAACTCAAGAATTTTATGATTTTTTTGTTTTTTATGATTTTTTTGGTGGCTTACGCCTTTTTTCGTTTTGTTTTTTTTGTGTTTTTTTGTTTGGCTTACGCCTTTTCCTCTATTTTCTTACTGGCTGACTTACCTGGTCGTGATGTTGGACCTACGCTTGGGTTACGTGTTTTCTTCGGCACTTGGTGTTTCGAGCTACGAACTGATTACTACTTTCACTTTTACTTTTTCATTTACTTTATCACTCTTATTATATTCACTTTAATCCACTATTTGCTGTTTAGGACGTTTGTGCTTCCATCGGTGGAACGCGTCATACCCTAGCATCTCTCGCAGTATGTGACTTGGGTGGTGCTCCAGTTCCGCGAATTTGACCCTTGCCTTATCTGTCATCATTTCGGTGACTCTCACCTGTTGAAGTTCTCTAAACAGAAATCTTTCTGCGACGTATCTTGGGACTCTGGCTGCTTCTCTTAAGCTGCTGTTGTGGACCGCTTGTATCTTCTTTTTGTGGGTGTTACATACTTGCGAGACTAACATACTAACATACTACATACTTGCATACTAACATACCCATGCGAGAGATGCGTATGTTAATACCGGTAATATTATGCTGTTTATTAATCTTAACCTTGTTTTTAGTCTTAGTTTACTTTTTCTTTTCTGCCTTTGAGTCCTCTTAATGTTGCTCTCGCGATGTTGGCCTTCTGGACTGTGGCTTCTACGTGTTTTTGGAAAGTTAATCCTTTGTCCATGATAACTCCTAGGTATTTAGCTTCATTTTTCCACTCGATGGGGTTGTTCTGCACCGTCAGCTGTTCTTCTGGCTGTTGTCTTCCTTTCTTATATAGTACCGCTTGCGTTAATTTTGTAGATATGCGTTTGTGTCAATTTCCTCGTGACACATCCCCCTCCAGGCCGAAACCAAAATTTTTTGAGTAGTATGGACATCTATATTAATAATCTATACGTATCCTGCAGCCGATTTTCATGATATACATAGTTATAAACAAATGAAGATCAAAAAACGGTAAATTTTCACTTCTTTTTCGTCTTTTACCAAAAAGTTAAGCATTTTAAACAAATTTGAGAGTAAGAAACTTAAAAATCGTATAAAAAACTTCAATATGGCGTTCGCTGAATATGTCTACCCTTATTGGTTGCTTAGAAAATTGCAAAATAAATAATAAATTTTGAGTTTTTATAAATATTCATAACGTATGTAAAATTAACTTAGAACCTTATTACACGGAATGCTGAGACTTATAGTGCTTAAATCATACCCTAAATTTCAAAGCGATTGTTCAAATAGTTTAAAAGTTATTTAATTTGTTTATCCCAAATTCACTTTTTTGCAACACTATAAGTCAGAAAATTATGAGGTTACAGTAATAGTTCGGAGAGTTTATGAAAGAAGGACATTCATACTATTAACTTAATTAAAAAAAATTACAAAAAGTAATTTTAAACAGTGTAAAATTAAATTGCAAAAACATGTCGATTTTTTGCTTACTTATAAACAATTAGAATAACTTTTTAACCATTACCCGTAGAAAAATTATTTTTTCATATTTAGAAAGACTGAATTTTTATACACATTTAGAAAAAAAAATGTCCTAGGACAATCAGGGACGAAGTTAGCCCCCCCTTCCCGTTCTTTTAAATTCACATGTTCTAACATTATTTTTTGTTATTTTTTTTAAATTAAATTAAGTGTAAATCTTCTTCTTTCATAAACTATCCAAAGTATTACTGTAACTTCATCATTTTCTGACTTATAGTGTTGCAAAAAAAATAATTTTGGATAAATAAATTAAATAACTTTTAAACTATTTGACCAATTGCATTGAAATTTGAGGTATGATTTAAGCACCAGAAGTCTCAGCATTCCGTGTAATAAAAAGGTTCCAAGTTAATTTTTAAGTAAGTTATGAATATTTATAAAAATTCAAAATTTATTATTTATTTTGCAATTTTATAAGCAACCAATAAGGATAGACATATTCAGCTAACGCCATATTAAAGTTTTTATACGATTTTTAAGTTTCTTACTCTCAAATTTGTTTAAAGTGCGTAACTTTTTGCTAATAGATGAAAAAAGCGAAAATTTACTGTTTTTGATCTTCATTTGTTTATATCTATGTATATCATCAAAATTGGCTGCAGGAAACATATAGGTTATTATTATAGATGTCCATACTACTCAAAAAATTTGGTTTTGGCCTGGAGGGGGTTGTGTCACAAACAGGATATTTTTTTCCTTATTTCTCTGAACTAATATTACTTTAATCAAAAATAACTTTGTTTATCATCATCTTCATACGTTTCCTCGTCAGTCGATACTTCCCCAAATAATTTTAATAATATTATAATCTCGTAATCCATATCTAAATATAAATAAACAAATATAAAAACATTGAAAATAAAAAAAGATCTTAAATTACCTTACTAATTAAAACTATCGATGTCTGATTTAGACACAAATATTTGTGCACAAATAGTCGCACCCGGTGTACCGCATCGTGTTGCCTTAGAATAAAAGTAAAATACTCCTTTTTACACTGCACGTGGACTTCGCCCACAGTTGACTGACGACTAAAGAGGTATAGGTATGCAGCAGCAATTCAAAATCTCCACTACAATCAGAGTTACAGGAAGTTATTTACATGGCCGGTTTCACACACCGTGTGGGAGTAACGGAGGGTTAAAGTAAATGTCGGCTTTTGTACGTAATAGGTTCATCTATAAAACCATCCGTTTTAATTTTTTTTGTTAAACATTAAATGTCTTGTTTTGGAATTTACAGTTCTTATTCATATTTTTAATTTTCGTAAAATATTTATGTTTTCAGGTGATGGATTCGGGAAAAGCACAAAATCTCAGCGACGGCGAACGCTATGTGATAGCTTTACATACACTCTTTTCTTTATCTGCAATCAAAAGCTACACAAATTGGGAAATATTAAATGAAGTTAAATCCGCGGGAAAATTTGATGATCTCGTACTTAAATCACATGAAAAGTGTATATTGTTACAAGCAAAAGTTCACAGTGGTACAACGTGCACTAAACATTTTACGGCAATCAAAGGTGATTTCAGTATTGCAAAGTATTTTTTGTCTTATCTAACCGCAAAGAAATATTTTGAAATAACAAGCAACTCCTTAATACTATGTACTGCTGCTAAGCTGAATGTGGCTGATATTATGGATGAATTTGGTCCCGAGACAAAAAATTATGCTGATGAAAACTTGCAGAAAATATTTGGTACCGAGACAAAAAAGTATAAAATTAAAAATGAAGAAAAAATCGTTGACAAGCTTTTAAGCACCATAAAACAATTTCAAGATAGCATTAGTAATAAAGAAACCGACAAAGAAAAAAAAGTATGGAAGAATTTGGATATCAACAGAGAAGACATAAAATCATTCATATGTTTTTTCGTTGTTGTAAAAGAAAATCTAGCGAACATCGAATCGTTAATTACTAGAAAATTACGTGAGCTCAATAATGATCTGAAGTTTAAACCTTCAGATTACGAATATGTAAAATATCATGTAGAAAAGTGGTCTCATTTACCAATTAAAAAAAGTGTGCCTATGACAAAAGACTATTTACTGTTTATTATTAATGGTGAAAATAATCGACTTTTTCTTCATAAGTTTGTTAATTCTAAACTTAAATTCAAAGAAGAAAATTTATATGAGTTTGATTCAAATATTATTTGTGTTCAACCGCATGATAATATCGCTATGCATTTATTAAAAATTTTCCGAAGCATTGAAAATGCAAACGGGTCATATTTACCTATAGAAGAAAACACATTATGTTTGATGCAAAAAATAGAAAATAAATTTCATAAAATGAAATATACAATGGAATATAAAGTTATATGTGATATGATAGACACATTTAGATGTGACAAAATTAAATACTTAGTTGTTTCGTTTCTATCACTTGATGAAGATAAATCATTAGAATTATATGAGAAAATATGTACGATTACTAAGGAAGATCCCACTAAAAAAGTATTTATAATCATTAAAGAACATCAATTGCAAAATAGTGAAATATCAGTCAAAGTAATTAACAATAAAATATACTTCAATTCACTAGAAAATGAGACAAAAGAACACATATTTGACAAAGAAATTCTCTTTCAAGAAGAAATTGTCACATTAAGGAAGTTAATTACTAAAAAGAAAAGTGTTGACTCTGAACCTGAGTTTAGAGTTCAGATTAATGAAATTGAGATAGATGAGGGTCTTAAAGAAATAATATTTAGCGAAGATAATTACTCGATAGGTTCTAATATACAAGCCCAATCAAAACCTGATGAATTTTATATCACTAGAAAGCTGATGCTTAATGCTAATTCAGAAAATTTACAGAAAAGTATAAATAATGTTGAAAGAACTATACCAATACTGACTGACTCTGACTCTGAATCTGATTCTGACTCTGACTCTGAATCTGACTTTGACTCTGATTCTGACTCTGACTCATACGAACATATAAGGAGAGATGTATTTCGGGAAAAGAAGTTTTTCGAAAAAATACATAAAAAGATAGTTGTTGTTATAGGTCCACCCGGTGCAGGCAAAACAACTGCATTGAAACAAATAGTATCATTCAAAAAAGCTAAAGACAAAGAAGATTCCAAATTGACATGGGTAATTAATGTTGATTTAAAAAAGTATAAACAATGTTTTCAGAAGGATAGTGAGAAAACCCTGTGTAATCTATTATATCACAATGAAAATATAACTCATTATTTCGAAGAAAAACTTATGGAGTCAATGGATAAAATGTTAATTATAGACGGCCTTGACGAGAACTGTCCGGAAGATATCAAAGAAATACAAAACATATTAGCAGATCATAATGCCTTTCAGGCCTTGAATATTTCCATGGTTATTATGGGCGCAAGAGAATACGATTTTATCTTAAAAGAAATAAGAGATTTACATAGTTGTGAGATAGTTAGACTCCTTCCATTTTCACGTAGAGATGGGGCTTCTTTCCTCAAAGAATATCTTAAACCTGCCGTAAATATTGAAAATGATTTATTTAAAAAGGTGAAAAATTTTGCTATTAAATTTTCACAATCGATTTCTTCAACGCCACTATCGCTAAAAATGATTTCTAAAATAATAAAAAATAGCATACGTAAAAATGACTGTATGGAATCTTTATCAAAGGTTTTTAATAATTTTTCAAACCGATATTATTTTTATAATTGTTATATAGAAGCAATCAGAGACGAATTTGCACAAGGTGACAATATATACCGTCAAGCGTTTGACAGGTATATAGACTCGTTAAGAATTTTAGCGGCTAATAGAACGTTTTATTCTCGTTGGATAGTTTTAAGTTTCGTCAATGTTGATGCTAGTCTTGAAATTAGTAAAGATGTTTTAAATGTTGGGTTATTAAAGGAATCATATGGTTATAAAATGTATCAATTTGTTCATAAAACGTTTGAGGAATATTTTGCAGCAGAATTTGTATGGGATTACCTTTATAAAAATAGACATAGTCACGATTTATTGCTCGAAGTGCTTGATAAAGTGTTTATTCCCGCATACTATAAGGGTGTTTTGGATTTTTTTGAACAAATTTTGAAAGTTAATCAAAATGAAAAAATATCTGAGATCTCCATGGAATACAATTTGGCACTTACTAAGGTACATTGGAAAGAAGATATAGTACGGGTAGATAATTGGAACTACTTCTTTATTGTTAAATTAGTTTTTGATAAATATACTCATTTTTACGATATTTTAAAATCATA